>NW_028151002.1:0-32230 GCF_964638095.1 Poromitra crassiceps | reverse complement strand
TTGACTCAGTGCGGTATTCAGCCTCTCTGGTGTCAAGTCTGATTTTGGAAAAAAAAAAAAAAAAAATCCAAAATCAGACAGAGTGTTGACACCAGAGAGGCTAAGACCGCATTGACTCAGTGCGGTATTCAGCCTCTCTGGTGTCAAGTCTGATTTTGGAAGAAGAAAAAAAAATCCAAAATCAGACAGAGTGTTGAGACCAGAGAGGCTAAGACCGCATTGACTCAGTGCGGTATTCAGCCTCTCTGGTGTCAAGTCTGATTTTGGAAAAAAAAAAAAAAAAATCCAAAATCAGACAGAGTGTTGAGACCAGAGAGGCTAAGACCGCATTGACTCAGTGCGGTATTCAGCCTCTCTGGTGTCAAGTCTGATTTTGGAAAAAAAAAAAAAAAAAAAATCCAAAATCAGACAGAGTGTTGAGACCAGAGAGGCTAAGACCGCATTGACTCAGTGCGGTATTCAGCCTCTCTGGTGTCAAGTCTGATTTTGGAAAAAAAAAAAAAATCCAAAATCAGACAGAGTGTTGACACCAGAGAGGCTAAGACCGCATTGACTCAGTGCGGTATTCAGCCTCTCTGGTGTCAAGTCTGATTTTGGAAAAAAAAAAAAAAATCCAAAATCAGACAGAGTGTTGACACCAGAGAGGCTAAGACCGCATTGACTCAGTGCAGTATTCAGCCTCTCTGGTGTCAAGTCTGATTTTGGAAAAAAAAAAAAAAAAATCCAAAATCAGACAGTGTTGACACCAGAGAGGCTAAGACCGCATTGACTCAGTGCGGTATTCAGCCTCTCTGGTGTCAAGTCTGATTTTGGAAAAAAAAAAAAAAAAATCCAAAATAAGACAGAGTGTTGACACCAGAGAGGCTAAGACCGCATTGACTCAGTGCGGTATTCAGCCTCTCTGGTGTCAAGTCTGATTTTGGAAAAAAAAAAAAAAAAATCCAAAATAAGACAGAGTGTTGACACCAGAGAGGCTAAGACCGCATTGACTCAGTGCGGTATTCAGCCTCTCTGGTGTCAAGTCTGATTTTGGAAAAAAAAAAAAAATCCAAAATCAGACAGAGTGTTGAGACCAGAGAGGCTAAGACCGCATTGACTCAGTGCGGTATTCAGCCTCTCTGGTGTCAAGTCTGATTTTGGAAAAAAAAAAAAAAAATCCAAAATCAGACAGAGTGTTGAGACCAGAGAGGCTAAGACCGCATTGACTCAGTGCGGTATTCAGCCTCTCTGGTGTCAAGTCTGATTTTGGAAAAAAAAAAAAAAATCAAAAATCAGACAGAGTGTTGAGACCAGAGAGGCTAAGACCGCATTGACTCAGTGCGGTATTCAGCCTCTCTGGTGTCAAGTCTGATTTTGGAAAAAAAAATCAAAAATCAAAAATCAGACAGAGTGTTGACACCAGAGAGGCTAAGACCGCATTGACTCAGTGCGGTATTCAGCCTCTCTGGTGTCAAGTCTGATTTTGGAAAAAAAAAAAAAAATCCAAAATCAGACAGAGTGTTGACACCAGAGAGGCTAAGACCGCATTGACTCAGTGCGGTATTCAGCCTCTCTGGTGTCAAGTCTGATTTTGGAAAAAAAAAAAAAAAATCCAAAATAAGACAGAGTGTTGACACCAGAGAGGCTAAGACCGCATTGACTCAGTGCGGTATTCAGCCTCTCTGGTGTCAAGTCTGATTTTGGAAAAAAAAAAAAAAAAATCCAAAATAAGACAGAGTGTTGACACCAGAGAGGCTAAGACCGCATTGACTCAGTGCGGTATTCAGCCTCTCTGGTGTCAAGTCTGATTTTGGAAAAAAAAAAAAAATCCAAAATCAGACAGAGTGTTGAGACCAGAGAGGCTAAGACCGCATTGACTCAGTGCGGTATTCAGCCTCTCTGGTGTCAAGTCTGATTTTGGAAAAAAAAAAAAAAAATCCAAAATCAGACAGAGTGTTGACACCAGAGAGGCTAAGACCGCATTGACTCAGTGCGGTATTCAGCCTCTCTGGTGTCAAGTCTGATTTTGGAAGAAAAAAAAAAAATCCAAAATCAGACAGAGTGTTGAGACCAGAGAGGCTAAGACCGCATTGACTCAGTGCGGTATTCAGCCTCTCTGGTGTCAAGTCTGATTTTTGAAAAAAAAAAAAAAATCCAAAATCAGACAGAGTGTTGAGACCAGAGAGGCTAAGACCGCATTGACTCAGTGCGGTATTCAGCCTCTCTGGTGTCAAGTCTGATTTTGGAAAAAAAAAAAAAAAAAAAATCCAAAATCAGACAGAGTGTTGACACCAGAGAGGCTAAGACCGCATTGACTCAGTGCGGTATTCAGCCTCTCTGGTGTCAAGTCTGATTTTGGAAAAAAAAAAAAAATCCAAAATCAGACAGAGTGTTGAGACCAGAGAGGCTAAGACCGCATTGACTCAGTGCGGTATTCAGCCTCTCTGGTGTCAAGTCTGATTTTGGAAAAAAAAAAAAAAATCCAAAATCAGACAGAGTGTTGAGACCAGAGAGGCTAAGACCGCATTGACTCAGTGCGGTATTCAGCCTCTCTGGTGTCAAGTCTGATTTTGGAAAAAAAAAAAAAAAATCCAAAATCAGACAGAGTGTTGACACCAGAGAGGCTAAGACCGCATTGACTCAGTGCAGTATTCAGCCTCTCTGGTGTCAAGTCTGATTTTGGAAAAAAAAAAAAAAAATCCAAAATCAGACAGAGTGTTGAGACCAGAGAGGCTAAGACCGCATTGACTCAGTGCGGTATTCAGCCTCTCTGGTGTCAAGTCTGATTTTGGAAAAAAAAAAAAAAAAATCCAAAATCAGACAGAGTGTTGACACCAGAGAGGCTAAGACCGCATTGACTCAGTGCAGTATTCAGCCTCTCTGGTGTCAAGTCTGATTTTGGAAAAAAAAAAAAAAAAATCCAAAATCAGACAGTGTTGACACCAGAGAGGCTAAGACCGCATTGACTCAGTGCGGTATTCAGCCTCTCTGGTGTCAAGTCTGATTTTGGAAAAAAAAAAAAAAAAAATCCAAAATAAGACAGAGTGTTGACACCAGAGAGGCTAAGACCGCATTGACTCAGTGCGGTATTCAGCCTCTCTGGTGTCAAGTCTGATTTTGGAAAAAAAAAAAAAAAAATCCAAAATAAGACAGAGTGTTGACACCAGAGAGGCTAAGACCGCATTGACTCAGTGCGGTATTCAGCCTCTCTGGTGTCAAGTCTGATTTTGGAAAAAAAAAAAAAAAAATCCAAAATAAGACAGAGTGTTGACACCAGAGAGGCTAAGACCGCATTGACTCAGTGCGGTATTCAGCCTCTCTGGTGTCAAGTCTGATTTTGGAAAAAAAAAAAAAATCCAAAATCAGACAGAGTGTTGAGACCAGAGAGGCTAAGACCGCATTGACTCAGTGCGGTATTCAGCCTCTCTGGTGTCAAGTCTGATTTTGGAAAAAAAAAAAAAAAATCCAAAATCAGACAGAGTGTTGACACCAGAGAGGCTAAGACCGCATTGACTCAGTGCGGTATTCAGCCTCTCTGGTGTCAAGTCTGATTTTGGAAGAAGAAAAAAAAATCCAAAATCAGACAGAGTGTTGAGACCAGAGAGGCTAAGACCGCATTGACTCAGTGCGGTATTCAGCCTCTCTGGTGTCAAGTCTGATTTTGGAAAAAAAAAAAAAAATCCAAAATCAGACAGAGTGTTGAGACCAGAGAGGCTAAGACCGCATTGACTCAGTGCGGTATTCAGCCTCTCTGGTGTCAAGTCTGATTTTGGAAAAAAAAAAAAAAAAAATCCAAAATCAGACAGAGTGTTGAGACCAGAGAGGCTAAGACCGCATTGACTCAGTGCGGTATTCAGCCTCTCTGGTGTCAAGTCTGATTTTGGAAAAAAAAAAAAAATCCAAAATCAGACAGAGTGTTGACACCAGAGAGGCTAAGACCGCATTGACTCAGTGCGGTATTCAGCCTCTCTGGTGTCAAGTCTGATTTTGGAAAAAAAAAAAAAAATCCAAAATCAGACAGAGTGTTGACACCAGAGAGGCTAAGACCGCATTGACTCAGTGCAGTATTCAGCCTCTCTGGTGTCAAGTCTGATTTTGGAAAAAAAAAAAAAAAATCCAAAATCAGACAGTGTTGACACCAGAGAGGCTAAGACCGCATTGACTCAGTGCGGTATTCAGCCTCTCTGGTGTCAAGTCTGATTTTGGAAAAAAAAAAAAAAAAATCCAAAATAAGACAGAGTGTTGACACCAGAGAGGCTAAGACCGCATTGACTCAGTGCGGTATTCAGCCTCTCTGGTGTCAAGTCTGATTTTGGAAAAAAAAAAAAAAAAATCCAAAATAAGACAGAGTGTTGACACCAGAGAGGCTAAGACCGCATTGACTCAGTGCGGTATTCAGCCTCTCTGGTGTCAAGTCTGATTTTGGAAAAAAAAAAAAAATCCAAAATCAGACAGAGTGTTGAGACCAGAGAGGCTAAGACCGCATTGACTCAGTGCGGTATTCAGCCTCTCTGGTGTCAAGTCTGATTTTGGAAAAAAAAAAAAAAAATCCAAAATCAGACAGAGTGTTGAGACCAGAGAGGCTAAGACCGCATTGACTCAGTGCGGTATTCAGCCTCTCTGGTGTCAAGTCTGATTTTGGAAAAAAAAAAAAAAAATCAAAAATCAGACAGAGTGTTGAGACCAGAGAGGCTAAGACCGCATTGACTCAGTGCGGTATTCAGCCTCTCTGGTGTCAAGTCTGATTTTGGAAAAAAAAATCAAAAATCAAAAATCAGACAGAGTGTTGACACCAGAGAGGCTAAGACCGCATTGACTCAGTGCGGTATTCAGCCTCTCTGGTGTCAAGTCTGATTTTGGAAAAAAAAAAAAAAAATCCAAAATCAGACAGAGTGTTGACACCAGAGAGGCTAAGACCGCATTGACTCAGTGCGGTATTCAGCCTCTCTGGTGTCAAGTCTGATTTTGGGAAAAAAAAAAAAAAAATCCAAAATAAGACAGAGTGTTGACACCAGAGAGGCTAAGACCGCATTGACTCAGTGCGGTATTCAGCCTCTCTGGTGTCAAGTCTGATTTTGGAAAAAAAAAAAAAAAAAATCCAAAATAAGACAGAGTGTTGACACCAGAGAGGCTAAGACCGCATTGACTCAGTGCGGTATTCAGCCTCTCTGGTGTCAAGTCTGATTTGGAAAAAAAAAAAAAATCCAAAATCAGACAGAGTGTTGAGACCAGAGAGGCTAAGACCGCATTGACTCAGTGCGGTATTCAGCCTCTCTGGTGTCAAGTCTGATTTTGGAAAAAAAAAAAAAAAAATCCAAAATCAGACAGAGTGTTGACACCAGAGAGGCTAAGACCGCATTGACTCAGTGCGGTATTCAGCCTCTCTGGTGTCAAGTCTGATTTTGGAAGAAAAAAAAAAAATCCAAAATCAGACAGAGTGTTGAGACCAGAGAGGCTAAGACCGCATTGACTCAGTGCGGTATTCAGCCTCTCTGGTGTCAAGTCTGATTTTTGAAAAAAAAAAAAAAAATCCAAATCAGACAGAGTGTTGAGACCAGAGAGGCTAAGACCGCATTGACTCAGTGCGGTATTCAGCCTCTCTGGTGTCAAGTCTGATTTTGGAAAAAAAAAAAAAAAAAAAATCCAAAATCAGACAGAGTGTTGACACCAGAGAGGCTAAGACCGCATTGACTCAGTGCGGTATTCAGCCTCTCTGGTGTCAAGTCTGATTTTGGAAAAAAAAAAAAAATCCAAAATCAGACAGAGTGTTGAGACCAGAGAGGCTAAGACCGCATTGACTCAGTGCGGTATTCAGCCTCTCTGGTGTCAAGTCTGATTTTGGAAAAAAAAAAAAAAAATCAAAAATCAGACAGAGTGTTGACACCAGAGAGGCTAAGACCGCATTGACTCAGTGCGGTATTCAGCCTCTCTGGTGTCAAGTCTGATTTTGGAAGAAAAAAAAAAAATCCAAAATCAGACAGAGTGTTGAGACCAGAGAGGCTAAGACCGCATTGACTCAGTGCGGTATTCAGCCTCTCTGGTGTCAAGTCTGATTTTGGAAAAAAAAAAAAAAAATCCAAAATCAGACAGAGTGTTGAGACCAGAGAGGCTAAGACCGCATTGACTCAGTGCGGTATTCAGCCTCTCTGGTGTCAAGTCTGATTTTGGAAAAAAAAAAAAAAAATCCAAAATCAGACAGAGTGTTGAGACCAGAGAGGCTAAGACCGCATTGACTCAGTGCGGTATTCAGCCTCTCTGGTGTCAAGTCTGATTTTGGAAAAAAAAAAAAAAAATCCAAAATCAGACAGAGTGTTGACACCAGAGAGGCTAAGACCGCATTGACTCAGTGCAGTATTCAGCCTCTCTGGTGTCAAGTCTGATTTTGGAAAAAAAAAAAAAAAAATCCAAAATCAGACAGTGTTGACACCAGAGAGGCTAAGACCGCATTGACTCAGTGCGGTATTCAGCCTCTCTGGTGTCAAGTCTGATTTTGGAAAAAAAAAAAAAAAAATCCAAAATAAGACAGAGTGTTGACACCAGAGAGGCTAAGACCGCATTGACTCAGTGCGGTATTCAGCCTCTCTGGTGTCAAGTCTGATTTTGGAAAAAAAAAAAAAAAAATCCAAAATAAGACAGAGTGTTGACACCAGAGAGGCTAAGACCGCATTGACTCAGTGCGGTATTCAGCCTCTCTGGTGTCAAGTCTGATTTTGGAAAAAAAAAAAAAAAAATCCAAAATAAGACAGAGTGTTGACACCAGAGAGGCTAAGACCGCATTGACTCAGTGCGGTATTCAGCCTCTCTGGTGTCAAGTCTGATTTTGGAAAAAAAAAAAAAAATCCAAAATCAGACAGAGTGTTGAGACCAGAGAGGCTAAGACCGCATTGACTCAGTGCGGTATTCAGCCTCTCTGGTGTCAAGTCTGATTTTGGAAAAAAAAAAAAAAAAATCCAAAATCAGACAGAGTGTTGACACCAGAGAGGCTAAGACCGCATTGACTCAGTGCGGTATTCAGCCTCTCTGGTGTCAAGTCTGATTTTGGAAGAAAAAAAAAAAATCCAAAATCAGACAGAGTGTTGAGACCAGAGAGGCTAAGACCGCATTGACTCAGTGCGGTATTCAGCCTCTCTGGTGTCAAGTCTGATTTTGGAAAAAAAAAAAAAAAAATCCAAAATCAGACAGAGTGTTGAGACCAGAGAGGCTAAGACCGCATTGACTCAGTGCGGTATTCAGCCTCTCTGGTGTCAAGTCTGATTTTGGAAAAAAAAAAAAAAAAAAATCCAAAATCAGACAGAGTGTTGAGACCAGAGAGGCTAAGACCGCATTGACTCAGTGCGGTATTCAGCCTCTCTGGTGTCAAGTCTGATTTTGGAAAAAAAAAAAAAAATCCAAAATCAGACAGAGTGTTGACACCAGAGAGGCTAAGACCGCATTGACTCAGTGCGGTATTCAGCCTCTCTGGTGTCAAGTCTGATTTTGGAAAAAAAAAAAAAAAATCCAAAATCAGACAGAGTGTTGACACCAGAGAGGCTAAGACCGCATTGACTCAGTGCAGTATTCAGCCTCTCTGGTGTCAAGTCTGATTTTGGAAAAAAAAAAAAAAAAATCCAAAATCAGACAGTGTTGACACCAGAGAGGCTAAGACCGCATTGACTCAGTGCGGTATTCAGCCTCTCTGGTGTCAAGTCTGATTTTGGAAAAAAAAAAAAAAAAATCCAAAATAAGACAGAGTGTTGACACCAGAGAGGCTAAGACCGCATTGACTCAGTGCGGTATTCAGCCTCTCTGGTGTCAAGTCTGATTTTGGAAAAAAAAAAAAAAAAATCCAAAATAAGACAGAGTGTTGACACCAGAGAGGCTAAGACCGCATTGACTCAGTGCGGTATTCAGCCTCTCTGGTGTCAAGTCTGATTTTGGAAAAAAAAAAAAAAATCCAAAATCAGACAGAGTGTTGAGACCAGAGAGGCTAAGACCGCATTGACTCAGTGCGGTATTCAGCCTCTCTGGTGTCAAGTCTGATTTTGGAAAAAAAAAAAAAAAATCCAAAATCAGACAGAGTGTTGAGACCAGAGAGGCTAAGACCGCATTGACTCAGTGCGGTATTCAGCCTCTCTGGTGTCAAGTCTGATTTTGGAAAAAAAAAAAAAAAATCAAAAATCAGACAGAGTGTTGAGACCAGAGAGGCTAAGACCGCATTGACTCAGTGCGGTATTCAGCCTCTCTGGTGTCAAGTCTGATTTTGGAAAAAAAAATCAAAAATCAAAAATCAGACAGAGTGTTGACACCAGAGAGGCTAAGACCGCATTGACTCAGTGCGGTATTCAGCCTCTCTGGTGTCAAGTCTGATTTTGGAAAAAAAAAAAAAAAAATCCAAAATAAGACAGAGTGTTGACACCAGAGAGGCTAAGACTGCATTGACTCAGTGCGGTATTCAGCCTCTCTGGTGTCAAGTCTGATTTTGGAAAAAAAAAAAAAAAAATCCAAAATAAGACAGAGTGTTGACACCAGAGAGGCTAAGACCGCATTGACTCAGTGCGGTATTCAGCCTCTCTGGTGTCAAGTCTGATTTTGGAAAAAAAAAAAAAATCCAAAATCAGACAGAGTGTTGAGACCAGAGAGGCTAAGACCGCATTGACTCAGTGCGGTATTCAGCCTCTCTGGTGTCAAGTCTGATTTTGGAAAAAAAAAAAAAAAAATCCAAAATCAGACAGAGTGTTGACACCAGAGAGGCTAAGACCGCATTGACTCAGTGCGGTATTCAGCCTCTCTGGTGTCAAGTCTGATTTTGGAAGAAAAAAAAAAAATCCAAAATCAGACAGAGTGTTGAGACCAGAGAGGCTAAGACCGCATTGACTCAGTGCGGTATTCAGCCTCTCTGGTGTCAAGTCTGATTTTGGAAAAAAAAAAAAAAATCCAAAATCAGACAGAGTGTTGAGACCAGAGAGGCTAAGACCGCATTGACTCAGTGCGGTATTCAGCCTCTCTGGTGTCAAGTCTGATTTTGGAAAAAAAAAAAAAAAAAAATCCAAAATCAGACAGAGTGTTGAGACCAGAGAGGCTAAGACCGCATTGACTCAGTGCGGTATTCAGCCTCTCTGGTGTCAAGTCTGATTTTGGAAAAAAAAAAAAAATCCAAAATCAGACAGAGTGTTGACACCAGAGAGGCTAAGACCGCATTGACTCAGTGCGGTATTCAGCCTCTCTGGTGTCAAGTCTGATTTTGGAAAAAAAAAAAAAAATCCAAAATCAGACAGAGTGTTGACACCAGAGAGGCTAAGACCGCATTGACTCAGTGCAGTATTCAGCCTCTCTGGTGTCAAGTCTGATTTTGGAAAAAAAAAAAAAAAAATCCAAAATCAGACAGTGTTGACACCAAAGAGGCTAAGACCGCATTGACTCAGTGCGGTATTCAGCCTCTCTGGTGTCAAGTCTGATTTTGGAAAAAAAAAAAAAAAAATCCAAAATAAGACAGAGTGTTGACACCAGAGAGGCTAAGACCGCATTGACTCAGTGCGGTATTCAGCCTCTCTGGTGTCAAGTCTGATTTTGGAAAAAAAAAAAAAAAATCCAAAATAAGACAGAGTGTTGACACCAGAGAGGCTAAGACCGCATTGACTCAGTGCGGTATTCAGCCTCTCTGGTGTCAAGTCTGATTTTGGAAAAAAAAAAAAAAAAATCCAAAATAAGACAGAGTGTTGACACCAGAGAGGCTAAGACCGCATTGACTCAGTGCGGTATTCAGCCTCTCTGGTGTCAAGTCTGATTTTGGAAAAAAAAAAAAAAAAATCCAAAATAAGACAGAGTGTTGACACCAGAGAGGCTAAGACCGCATTGACTCAGTGCGGTATTCAGCCTCTCTGGTGTCAAGTCTGATTTTGGAAAAAAAAAAAAAATCCAAAATCAGACAGAGTGTTGAGACCAGAGAGGCTAAGACCGCATTGACTCAGTGCGGTATTCAGCCTCTCTGGTGTCAAGTCTGATTTTGGAAAAAAAAAAAAAAAATCCAAAATCAGACAGAGTGTTGAGACCAGAGAGGCTAAGACCGCATTGACTCAGTGCGGTATTCAGCCTCTCTGGTGTCAAGTCTGATTTTGGAAAAAAAAAAAAAAAATCAAAAATCAGACAGAGTGTTGAGACCAGAGAGGCTAAGACCGCATTGACTCAGTGCGGTATTCAGCCTCTCTGGTGTCAAGTCTGATTTTGGAAAAAAAAAATCAAAAATCAAAAATCAGACAGAGTGTTGACACCAGAGAGGCTAAGACCGCATTGACTCAGTGCGGTATTCAGCCTCTCTGGTGTCAAGTCTGATTTTGGAAAAAAAAATAAAAAATCCAAAATAAGACAGAGTGTTGACACCAGAGAGGCTAAGACCGCATTGACTCAGTGCGGTATTCAGCCTCTCTGGTGTCAAGTCTGATTTTGGAAAAAAAAAAAAAAAAATCCAAAATAAGACAGAGTGTTGACACCAGAGAGGCTAAGACCGCATTGACTCAGTGCGGTATTCAGCCTCTCTGGTGTCAAGTCTGATTTTGGAAAAAAAAAAAAAAATCCAAAATCAGACAGAGTGTTGAGACCAGAGAGGCTAAGACCGCATTGACTCAGTGCGGTATTCAGCCTCTCTGGTGTCAAGTCTGATTTTGGAAAAAAAAAAAAAAAAATCAAAATCAGACAGAGTGTTGACACCAGAGAGGCTAAGACCGCATTGACTCAGTGCGGTATTCAGCCTCTCTGGTGTCAAGTCTGATTTTGGAAGAAAAAAAAAAAATCCAAAATCAGACAGAGTGTTGAGACCAGAGAGGCTAAGACCGCATTGACTCAGTGCGGTATTCAGCCTCTCTGGTGTCAAGTCTGATTTTGGAAAAAAAAAAAAAAAATCCAAAATCAGACAGAGTGTTGAGACCAGAGAGGCTAAGACCGCATTGACTCAGTGCTGTATTCAGCCTCTCTGGTGTCAAGTCTGATTTTGGAAAAAAAAAAAAAAAAAAAATCCAAAATCAGACAGAGTGTTGAGACCAGAGAGGCTAAGACCGCATTGACTCAGTGCGGTATTCAGCCTCTCTGGTGTCAAGTCTGATTTTGGAAAAAAAAAAAAAAATCCAAAATCAGACAGAGTGTTGACACCAGAGAGGCTAAGACCGCATTGACTCAGTGCGGTATTCAGCCTCTCTGGTGTCAAGTCTGATTTTGGAAAAAAAAAAAAAAAAATCCAAAATAAGACAGAGTGTTGACACCAGAGAGGCTAAGACCGCATTGACTCAGTGCGGTATTCAGCCTCTCTGGTGTCAAGTCTGATTTTGGAAAAAAAAAAAAAAAATCCAAAATAAGACAGAGTGTTGACACCAGAGAGGCTAAGACCGCATTGACTCAGTGCGGTATTCAGCCTCTCTGGTGTCAAGTCTGATTTTGGAAAAAAAAAAAAAAAAATCCAAAATAAGACAGAGTGTTGACACCAGAGAGGCTAAGACCGCATTGACTCAGTGCGGTATTCAGCCTCTCTGGTGTCAAGTCTGATTTTGGAAAAAAAAAAAAAAAAATCCAAAATAAGACAGAGTGTTGACACCAGAGAGGCTAAGACCGCATTGACTCAGTGCGGTATTCAGCCTCTCTGGTGTCAAGTCTGATTTTGAAAAAAAAAAAAAAATCCAAAATCAGACAGAGTGTTGAGACCAGAGAGGCTAAGACCGCATTGACTCAGTGCGGTATTCAGCCTCTCTGGTGTCAAGTCTGATTTTGGAAAAAAAAAAAAAAAATCCAAAATCAGACAGAGTGTTGAGACCAGAGAGGCTAAGACCGCATTGACTCAGTGCGGTATTCAGCCTCTCTGGTGTCAAGTCTGATTTTGGAAAAAAAAAAAAAAAATCAAAAATCAGACAGAGTGTTGAGACCAGAGAGGCTAAGACCGCATTGACTCAGTGCGGTATTCAGCCTCTCTGGTGTCAAGTCTGATTTTGGAAAAAAAAATCAAAAATCAAAAATCAGACAGAGTGTTGACACCAGAGAGGCTAAGACCGCATTGACTCAGTGCGGTATTCAGCCTCTCTGGTGTCAAGTCTGATTTTGGAAAAAAAAAAAAAAAAATCCAAAATAAGACAGAGTGTTGACACCAGAGAGGCTAAGACCGCATTGACTCAGTGCGGTATTCAGCCTCTCTGGTGTCAAGTCTGATTTTGGAAAAAAAAAAAAAAAAATCCAAAATAAGACAGAGTGTTGACACCAGAGAGGCTAAGACCGCATTGACTCAGTGCGGTATTCAGCCTCTCTGGTGTCAAGTCTGATTTTGGAAAAAAAAAAAAAATCCAAAATCAGACAGAGTGTTGAGACCAGAGAGGCTAAGACCGCATTGACTCAGTGCGGTATTCAGCCTCTCTGGTTGTCAAGTCTGATTTTGGAAAAAAAAAAAAAAAAATCCAAAATCAGACAGAGTGTTGACACCAGAGAGGCTAAGACCGCATTGACTCAGTGCGGTATTCAGCCTCTCTGGTGTCAAGTCTGATTTTGGAAGAAAAAAAAAAATCCAAAATCAGACAGAGTGTTGAGACCAGAGAGGCTAAGACCGCATTGACTCAGTGCGGTATTCAGCCTCTCTGGTGTCAAGTCTGATTTTGGAAAAAAAAAAAAAAAATCCAAAATCAGACAGAGTGTTGAGACCAGAGAGGCTAAGACCGCATTGACTCAGTGCTGTATTCAGCCTCTCTGGTGTCAAGTCTGATTTTGGAAAAAAAAAAAAAAAAAAAATCCAAAATCAGACAGAGTGTTGAGACCAGAGAGGCTAAGACCGCATTGACTCAGTGCGGTATTCAGCCTCTCTGGTGTCAAGTCTGATTTTGGAAAAAAAAAAAAAAATCCAAAATCAGACAGAGTGTTGACACCAGAGAGGCTAAGACCGCATTGACTCAGTGCAGTATTCAGCCTCTCTGGTGTCAAGTCTGATTTTGGAAAAAAAAAAAAAAAAATCCAAAATCAGACAGTGTTGACACCAAAGAGGCTAAGACCGCATTGACTCAGTGCGGTATTCAGCCTCTCTGGTGTCAAGTCTGATTTTGGAAAAAAAAAAAAAAAAATCCAAAATAAGACAGAGTGTTGACACCAGAGAGGCTAAGACCGCATTGACTCAGTGCGGTATTCAGCCTCTCTGGTGTCAAGTCTGATTTTGGAAAAAAAAAAAAAAAAATCCAAAATAAGACAGAGTGTTGACACCAGAGAGGCTAAGACCGCATTGACTCAGTGCGGTATTCAGCCTCTCTGGTGTCAAGTCTGATTTTGGAAAAAAAAAAAAAAAAATCCAAAATAAGACAGAGTGTTGACACCAGAGAGGCTAAGACCGCATTGACTCAGTGCAGTATTCAGCCTCTCTGGTGTCAAGTCTGATTTTGGAAAAAAAAAAAAAAAAATCCAAAATCAGACAGTGTTGACACCAGAGAGGCTAAGACCGCATTGACTCAGTGCGGTATTCAGCCTCTCTGGTGTCAAGTCTGATTTTGGAAAAAAAAAAAAAAAAATCCAAAATAAGACAGAGTGTTGACACCAGAGAGGCTAAGACCGCATTGACTCAGTGCGGTATTCAGCCTCTCTGGTGTCAAGTCTGATTTTGGAAAAAAAAAAAAAAAAATCCAAAATAAGACAGAGTGTTGACACCAGAGAGGCTAAGACCGCATTGACTCAGTGCGGTATTCAGCCTCTCTGGTGTCAAGTCTGATTTTGGAAGAGAAAAAAAAATCCAAAATCAGACAGGGTGTTGACACCAGAGAGGCTAAGACCGCATTGACTCAGTGCGGTATTCAGCCTCTCTGGTGTCAAGTCTGATTTTGGAAAAAAAAAAAAAAAAATCCAAAATAAGACAGAGTGTTGACACCAGAGAGGCTAAGACCGCATTGACTCAGTGCGGTATTCAGCCTCTCTGGTGTCAAGTCTGATTTTGGAAAAAAAAAAAAAATCCAAAATCAGACAGAGTGTTGAGACCAGAGAGGCTAAGACCGCATTGACTCAGTGCGGTATTCAGCCTCTCTGGTGTCAAGTCTGATTTTGGAAAAAAAAAAAAAAAATCCAAAATCAGACAGAGTGTTGACACCAGAGAGGCTAAGACCGCATTGACTCAGTGCGGTATTCAGCCTCTCTGGTGTCAAGTCTGATTTTGGAAGAAAAAAAAAAAAATCCAAAATCAGACAGAGTGTTGAGACCAGAGAGGCTAAGACCGCATTGACTCAGTGCGGTATTCAGCCTCTCTGGTGTCAAGTCTGATTTTGGAAAAAAAAAAAAAAAATCCAAAATCAGACAGAGTGTTGAGACCAGAGAGGCTAAGACCGCATTGACTCAGTGCGGTATTCAGCCTCTCTGGTGTCAAGTCTGATTTTGGAAAAAAAAAAAAAAAAAAAATCCAAAATCAGACAGAGTGTTGAGACCAGAGAGGCTAAGACCGCATTGACTCAGTGCGGTATTCAGCCTCTCTGGTGTCAAGTCTGATTTTGGAAAAAAAAAAAAAAATCCAAAATCAGACAGAGTGTTGACACCAGAGAGGCTAAGACCGCATTGACTCAGTGCGGTATTCAGCCTCTCTGGTGTCAAGTCTGATTTTGGAAAAATAAAATAAAATCCAAAATCAGACAGAGTGTTGACACCAGAGAGGCTAAGACCGCATTGACTCAGTGCAGTATTCAGCCTCTCTGGTGTCAAGTCTGATTTTTAAAAAAAAAAAAAAAAATCCAAAATCAGACAGTGTTGACACCAGAGAGGCTAAGACCGCATTGACTCAGTGCGGTATTCAGCCTCTCTGGTGTCAAGTCTGATTTTGGAAAAAAAAAAAAAAAAATCCAAAATCAGACAGAGTGTTGAGACCAGAGAGGCTAAGACCGCATTGACTCAGTGCGGTATTCAGCCTCTCTGGTGTCAAGTCTGATTTTGGAAAAAAAAAAAAAAAATCCAAAATCAGACAGTGTTGACACCAGAGAGGCTAAGACCGCATTGACTCAGTGCGGTATTCAGCCTCTCTGGTGTCAAGTCTGATTTTGGAAGAAAAAAAAAAAATCCAAAATCAGACAGAGTGTTGAGACCAGAGAGGCTAAGACCGCATTGACTCAGTGCGGTATTCAGCCTCTCTGGTGTCAAGTCTGATTTTGGAAAAAAAAAAAAAAAATCCAAAATCAGACAGAGTGTTGAGACCAGAGAGGCTAAGACCGCATTGACTCAGTGCGGTATTCAGCCTCTCTGGTGTCAAGTCTGATTTTGGAAAAAATAAATAAAAAAAAATCCAAAATCAGACAGAGTGTTGAGACCAGAGAGGCTAAGACCGCATTGACTCAGTGCGGTATTCAGCCTCTCTGGTGTCAAGTCTGATTTTGGAAAAAAAAAAAAAAATCCAAAATCAGACAGAGTGTTGACACCAGAGAGGCTAAGACCGCATTGACTCAGTGCGGTATT
Source organism: Poromitra crassiceps (assembly GCF_964638095.1). NCBI lineage: Eukaryota > Metazoa > Chordata > Actinopteri > Beryciformes > Melamphaidae > Poromitra > Poromitra crassiceps. The sequence goes on along the minus strand of NW_028151002.1, from coordinate 16,837 downwards.
CAGCCTCTCTGGTATCAAGTCTGATTTTTGAAAAAAAAAAAAAAAAAATCCAAAATCAGACAGTGTTGACACCAGAGAGGCTAAGACCGCATTGACTCAGTGCGGTATTCAGCCTCTCTGGTGTCAAGTCTGATTTTGGAAAAAAAAAAAAAAAAATCCAAAATAAGACAGAGTGTTGACACCAGAGAGGCTAAGACCGCATTGACTCAGTGCGGTATTCAGCCTCTCTGGTGTCAAGTCTGATTTTGGAAAAAAAAAAAAAAAAATCCAAAATAAGACAGAGTGTTGACACCAGAGAGGCTAAGACCGCATTGACTCAGTGCGGTATTCAGCCTCTCTGGTGTCAAGTCTGATTTTGGAAAAAAAAAAAAAAAAATCCAAAATAAGACAGAGTGTTGACACCAGAGAGGCTAAGACCGCATTGACTCAGTGCGGTATTCAGCCTCTCTGGTGTCAAGTCTGATTTTGGAAAAAAAAAAAAAATCCAAAATCAGACAGAGTGTTGAGACCAGAGAGGCTAAGACCGCATTGACTCAGTGCGGTATTCAGCCTCTCTGGTGTCAAGTCTGATTTTGGAAAAAAAAAAAAAAAAAATCCAAAATCAGACAGAGTGTTGACACCAGAGAGGCTAAGACCGCATTGACTCAGTGCGGTATTCAGCCTCTCTGGTGTCAAGTCTGATTTTGGAAGAAAGAAAAAAAAATCCAAAATCAGACAGAGTGTTGAGACCAGAGAGGCTAAGACCGCATTGACTCAGTGCGGTATTCAGCCTCTCTGGTGTCAAGTCTGATTTTGGAAAAAAAAAAAAAAAATCCAAAATCAGACAGAGTGTTGAGACCAGAGAGGCTAAGACCGCATTGACTCAGTGCGGTATTCAGCCTCTCTGGTGTCAAGTCTGATTTTGGAAAAAAAAAAAAAAAATCCAAAATAAGACAGAGTGTTGAGACCAGAGAGGCTAAGACCGCATTGACTCAGTGCGGTATTCAGCCTCTCTGGTGTCAAGTCTGATTTTGGAAGAAAAAAAAAATCCAAAATCAGACAGGGTGTTGACACCAGAGAGGCTAAGACCGCATTGACTCAGTGCGGTATTCAGCCTCTCTGGTGTCAAGTCTGATTTTGGAAAAAAAAAAAAAAAATCCAAAATCAGACAGAGTGTTGACACCAGAGAGGCTAAGACCGCATTGACTCAGTGCGGTATTCAGCCTCTCTGGTGTCAAGTCTGATTTTGGAAAAAAAAAAAAAAATCCAAAATCAGACAGAGTGTTGAGACCAGAGAGGCTAAGACCGCATTGACTCAGTGCGGTATTCAGCCTCTCTGGTGTCAAGTCTGATTTTGGAAAAAAAAAAAAAAAATCCAAAATCAGACAGAGTGTTGAGACCAGAGAGGCTAAGACTGCATTGACTCAGTGCGGTATTCAGCCTCTCTGGTGTCAAGTCTGATTTTGGAAAAAAAAAAAAAAATCCAAAATCAGACAGAGTGTTGAGACCAGAGAGGCTAAGACCGCATTGACTCAGTGCGGTATTCAGCCTCTCTGGTGTCAAGTCTGATTTTGGAAAAAAAAAAAAAAAAATCCAAAATCAGACAGAGTGTTGAGACCAGAGAGGCTAAGACCGCATTGACTCAGTGCGGTATTCAGCCTCTCTGGTGTCAAGTCTGATTTTGGAAAAAAAAAAAAAAAATCAAAAATCAGACAGAGTGTTGAGACCAGAGAGGCTAAGACCGCATTGACTCAGTGCGGTATTCAGCCTCTCTGGTGTCAAGTCTGATTTTGGAAAAAAAAAAAAAAAAATCAAAAATCAGACAGAGTGTTGACACCAGAGAGGCTAAGACCGCATTGACTCAGTGCGGTATTCAGCCTCTCTGGTGTCAAGTCTGATTTTGGAAAAAAAAAAAAAAAATCCAAAATCAGACAGAGTGTTGAGACCAGAGAGGCTAAGACCGCATTGACTCAGTGCGGTATTCAGCCTCTCTGGTGTCAAGTCTGATTTTGGAAAAAAAAAAAAAAAAATCCAAAATAAGACAGAGTGTTGACACCAGAGAGGCTAAGACCGCATTGACTCAGTGCGGTATTCAGCCTCTCTGGTGTCAAGTCTGATTTTTGAAAAAAAAAAAAAAAATCCAAAATAAGACAGAGTGTTGAGACCAGAGAGGCTAAGACCGCATTGACTCAGTGCGGTATTCAGCCTCTCTGGTGTCAAGTCTGATTTTGGAAAAAAAAAAAAAAAATCCAAAATCAGACAGAGTGTTGAGACCAGAGAGGCTAAGACCGCATTGACTCAGTGCGGTATTCAGCCTCTCTGGTGTCAAGTCTGATTTTGGAAAAAAAAAAAAAAAATCCAAAATAAGACAGAGTGTTGAGACCAGAGAGGCTAAGACCGCATTGACTCAGTGCGGTATTCAGCCTCTCTGGTGTCAAGTCTGATTTTGGAAGAAAAAAAAAATCCAAAATCAGACAGGGTGTTGACACCAGAGAGGCTAAGACCGCATTGACTCAGTGCGGTATTCAGCCTCTCTGGTGTCAAGTCTGATTTTGGAAAAAAAAAAAAAAAAATCCAAAATCAGACAGAGTGTTGACACCAGAGAGGCTAAGACCGCATTGACTCAGTGCGGTATTCAGCCTCTCTGGTGTCAAGTCTGATTTTGGAAAAAAAAAAAAAATCCAAAATCAGACATAGTGTTGAGACCAGAGAGGCTAAGACCGCATTGACTCAGTGCAGTATTCAGCCTCTCTGGTGTCAAGTCTGATTTTGGAAAAAAAAAAAAAAAAATCCAAAATCAGACAGAGTGTTGAGACCAGAGAGGCTAAGACCGCATTGACTCAGTGCGGTATTCAGCCTCTCTGGTGTCAAGTCTGATTTTGGAAAAAAAAAAAAAAAATCCAAAATCAGACAGAGTGTTGACACCAGAGAGGCTAAGACCGCATTGACTCAGTGCGGTATTCAGCCTCTCTGGTGTCAAGTCTGATTTTGGAAAAAAAAAAAAAAAAATCCAAAATAAGACAGAGTGTTGAGACCAGAGAGGCTAAGACCGCATTGACTCAGTGCGGTATTCAGCCTCTCTGGTGTCAAGTCTGATTTTGGAAAAAAAAAAAAAAAATCAAAAATCAGACAGAGTGTTGACACCAGAGAGGCTAAGACCGCATTGACTCAGTGCGGTATTCAGCCTCTCTGGTGTCAAGTCTGATTTTCAAAAAAAAAAAAAAAAATCCAAAATCAGACAGAGTGTTGAGACCAGAGAGGCTAAGACCGCATTGACTCAGTGCGGTATTCAGCCTCTCTGGTGTCAAGTCTGATTTTGGAAAAAAAAAAAAAAAAAATCCAAAATAAGACAGAGTGTTGACACCAGAGAGGCTAAGACCGCATTGACTCAGTGCGGTATTCAGCCTCTCTGGTGTCAAGTCTGATTTTGGAAAAAAAAAAAAAAAATCCAAAATAAGACAGAGTGTTGAGACCAGAGAGGCTAAGACCGCATTGACTCAGTGCGGTATTCAGCCTCTCTGGTGTCAAGTCTGATTTTGGAAAAAAAAAAAAAAAATCCAAAATCAGACAGAGTGTTGAGACCAGAGAGGCTAAGACCGCATTGACTCAGTGCGGTATTCAGCCTCTCTGGTGTCAAGTCTGATTTTGGAAAAAAAAAAAAAAAAATCCAAAATAAGACAGAGTGTTGAGACCAGAGAGGCTAAGACCGCATTGACTCAGTGCGGTATTCAGCCTCTCTGGTGTCAAGTCTGATTTTGGAAGAAAAAAAAAAATCCAAAATCAGACAGGGTGTTGACACCAGAGAGGCTAAGACCGCATTGACTCAGTGCGGTATTCAGCCTCTCTGGTGTCAAGTCTGATTTTGGAAAAAAAAAAAAAAAATCCAAAATAAGACAGAGTGTTGACACCAGAGAGGCTAAGACCGCATTGACTCAGTGCGGTATTCAGCCTCTCTGGTGTCAAGTCTGATTTTGGAAAAAAAAAAAAAAAATCCAAAATAAGACAGAGTGTTGACACCAGAGAGGCTAAGACCGCATTGACTCAGTGCGGTATTCAGCCTCTCTGGTGTCAAGTCTGATTTTGGAAAAAAAAAAAAAAAATCCAAAATCAGACAGAGTGTTGAGACCAGAGAGGCTAAGACCGCATTGACTCAGTGCGGTATTCAGCCTCTCTGGTGTCAAGTCTGATTTTGGAAAAAAAAAAAAAAAAATCCAAAATCAGACAGAGTGTTGACACCAGAGAGGCTAAGACCGCATTGACTCAGTGCGGTATTCAGCCTCTCTGGTGTCAAGTCTGATTTTGGAAGAAAAAAAAAAAATCCAAAATCAGACAGAGTGTTGAGACCAGAGAGGCTAAGACCGCATTGACTCAGTGCGGTATTCAGCCTCTCTGGTGTCAAGTCTGATTTTGGAAAAAAAAAAAAAAAAATCCAAAATCAGACAGAGTGTTGAGACCAGAGAGGCTAAGACCGCATTGACTCAGTGCGGTATTCAGCCTCTCTGGTGTCAAGTCTGATTTTGGAAAAAAAAAAAAAATCCAAAATCAGACAGAGTGTTGACACCAGAGAGGCTAAGACCGCATTGACTCAGTGCGGTATTCAGCCTCTCTGGTGTCAAGTCTGATTTTGGAAAAAAAAAAAAAAAATCCAAAATCAGACAGAGTGTTGACACCAGAGAGGCTAAGACCGCATTGACTCAGTGCAGTATTCAGCCTCTCTGGTGTCAAGTCTGATTTTGGAAAAAAAAAAAAAAAAATCCAAAATCAGACAGTGTTGACACCAGAGAGGCTAAGACCGCATTGACTCAGTGCGGTATTCAGCCTCTCTGGTGTCAAGTCTGATTTTGGAAAAAAAAAAAAAAAAATCCAAAATAAGACAGAGTGTTGAGACCAGAGAGGCTAAGACCGCATTGACTCAGTGCGGTATTCAGCCTCTCTGGTGTCAAGTCTGATTTTGGAAAAAAAAAAAAAAAATCCAAAATCAGACAGAGTGTTGAGACCAGAGAGGCTAAGACCGCATTGACTCAGTGCGGTATTCAGCCTCTCTGGTGTCAAGTCTGATTTTGGAAAAAAAAAAAAAAATCCAAAATCAGACAGAGTGTTGAGACCAGAGAGGCTAAGACCGCATTGACTCAGTGCGGTATTCAGCCTCTCTGGTGTCAAGTCTGATTTTGGAAAAAAAAAAAAAAAAAATCCAAAATAAGACAGAGTGTTGACACCAGAGAGGCTAAGACCGCATTGACTCAGTGCGGTATTCAGCCTCTCTGGTGTCAAGTCTGATTTTGGAAAAAAAAAAAAAAAATCCAAAATAAGACAGAGTGTTGAGACCAGAGAGGCTAAGACCGCATTGACTCAGTGCGGTATTCAGCCTCTCTGGTGTCAAGTCTGATTTTGGAAAAAAAAAAAAAAATCCAAAATCAGACAGAGTGTTGAGACCAGAGAGGCTAAGACCGCATTGACTCAGTGCGGTATTCAGCCTCTCTGGTGTCAAGTCTGATTTTGGAAAAAAAAAAAAAAAAATCCAAAATCAGACAGTGTTGACACCAGAGAGGCTAAGACCGCATTGACTCAGTGCGGTATTCAGCCTCTCTGGTGTCAAGTCTGATTTTGGAAGAAAAAAAAAAAAATCCAAAATCAGACAGAGTGTTGAGACCAGAGAGGCTAAGACCGCATTGACTCAGTGCGGTATTCAGCCTCTCTGGTGTCAAGTCTGATTTTGGAAAAAAAAAAAAAAAATCCAAAATAAGACAGAGTGTTGAGACCAGAGAGGCTAAGACCGCATTGACTCAGTGCGGTATTCAGCCTCTCTGGTGTCAAGTCTGATTTTGGAAGAGAAAAAAAAATCCAAAATCAGACAGGGTGTTGACACCAGAGAGGCTAAGACCGCATTGACTCAGTGCGGTATTCAGCCTCTCTGGTGTCAAGTCTGATTTTGGAAAAAAAAAAAAAAAAATCCAAAATAAGACAGAGTGTTGACACCAGAGAGGCTAAGACCGCATTGACTCAGTGCGGTATTCAGCCTCTCTGGTGTCAAGTCTGATTTTGGAAAAAAAAAAAAAAATCCAAAATCAGACAGAGTGTTGAGACCAGAGAGGCTAAGACCGCATTGACTCAGTGCGGTAATTCAGCCTCTCTGGTGTCAAGTCTGATTTTGGAAAAAAAAAAAAAAAATCCAAAATCAGACAGAGTGTTGACACCAGAGAGGCTAAGACCGCATTGACTCAGTGCGGTATTCAGCCTCTCTGGTGTCAAGTCTGATTTTGGAAGAAAAAAAAAAAAATCAAAAATCAGACAGAGTGTTGAGACCAGAGAGGCTAAGACCGCATTGACTCAGTGCGGTATTCAGCCTCTCTGGTGTCAAGTCTGATTTTGGAAAAAAAAAAAAAAAATCCAAAATCAGACAGAGTGTTGAGACCAGAGAGGCTAAGACCGCATTGACTCAGTGCGGTATTCAGCCTCTCTGGTGTCAAGTCAAAAAAAAAAAAAAAAAAAAAAATCCAAAATCAGACAGAGTGTTGAGACCAGAGAGGCTAAGACCGCATTGACTCAGTGCGGTATTCAGCCTCTCTGGTGTCAAGTCTGATTTTGGAAAAAAAAAAAAAATTCAAAATCAGACAGAGTGTTGACACCAGAGAGGCTAAGACCGCATTGACTCAGTGCGGTATTCAGCCTCTCTGGTGTCAAGTCTGATTTTGGAAAAAGAAAAAAAAAATCCAAAATCAGACAGAGTGTTGACACCAGAGAGGCTAAGACCGCATTGACTCAGTGCAGTATTCAGCCTCTCTGGTGTCAAGTCTGATTTTGGAAAAAAAGAAAAAAAAATCCAAAATCAGACAGTGTTGACACCAGAGAGGCTAAGACCGCATTGACTCAGTGCGGTATTCAGCCTCTCTGGTGTCAAGTCTGATTTTGGAAAAAAAAAAAAAAAATCCAAAATAAGACAGAGTGTTGACACCAGAGAGGCTAAGACCGCATTGACTCAGTGCGGTATTCAGCCTCTCTGGTGTCAAGTCTGATTTTGGAAAAAAAAAAAAAAAAATCCAAAATAAGACAGAGTGTTGACACCAGAGAGGCTAAGACCGCATTGACTCAGTGCGGTATTCAGCCTCTCTGGTGTCAAGTCTGATTTTGGAAAAAAAAAAAAAATCCAAAATCAGACAGAGTGTTGAGACCAGAGAGGCTAAGACCGCATTGACTCAGTGCGGTATTCAGCCTCTCTGGTGTCAAGTCTGATTTTGGAAAAAAAAAAAAAAAAATCCAAAATCAGACAGAGTGTTGACACCAGAGAGGCTAAGACCGCATTGACTCAGTGCGGTATTCAGCCTCTCTGGTGTCAAGTCTGATTTTGGAAGAAAAAAAAAAAATCCAAAATCAGACAGAGTGTTGAGACCAGAGAGGCTAAGACCGCATTGACTCAGTGCGGTATTCAGCCTCTCTGGTGTCAAGTCTGATTTTGGAAAAAAAAAAAAAAAATCCAAAATCAGACAGAGTGTTGAGACCAGAGAGGCTAAGACCGCATTGACTCAGTGCGGTATTCAGCCTCTCTGGTGTCAAGTCTGATTTTGGAAAAAAAAAAAAAAAATCCAAAATAAGACAGAGTGTTGAGACCAGAGAGGCTAAGACCGCATTGACTCAGTGCGGTATTCAGCCTCTCTGGTGTCAAGTCTGATTTTGGAAGAAAAAAAAAAATCCAAAATCAGACAGGGTGTTGACACCAGAGAGGCTAAGACCGCATTGACTCAGTGCGGTATTCAGCCTCTCTGGTGTCAAGTCTGATTTTGGAAAAAAAAAAAAAAAATCCAAAATCAGACAGAGTGTTGACACCAGAGAGGCTAAGACCGCATTGACTCAGTGCGGTATTCAGCCTCTCTGGTGTCAAGTCTGATTTTGGAAAAAAAAAAAAAATCCAAAATCAGACAGAGTGTTGAGACCAGAGAGGCTAAGACCGCATTGACTCAGTGCGGTATTCAGCCTCTCTGGTGTCAAGTCTGATTTTGGAAAAAAAAAAAAAAAATCCAAAATCAGACAGAGTGTTGAGACCAGAGAGGCTAAGACTGCATTGACTCAGTGCGGTATTCAGCCTCTCTGGTGTCAAGTCTGATTTTGGAAAAAAAAAAAAAAAAATCCAAAATCAGACAGAGTGTTGAGACCAGAGAGGCTAAGACCGCATTGACTCAGTGCGGTATTCAGCCTCTCTGGTGTCAAGTCTGATTTTGGAAAAAAAAAAAAAAAAATCCAAAATAAGACAGAGTGTTGACACCAGAGAGGCTAAGACCGCATTGACTCAGTGCGGTATTCAGCCTCTCTGGTGTCAAGTCTGATTTTAAAAAAAAAAAAAAAAAAATCCAAAATCAGACAGAGTGTTGAGACCAGAGAGGCTAAGACCGCATTGACTCAGTGCGGTATTCAGCCTCTCTGGTGTCAAGTCTGATTTTGGAAAAAAAAAAAAAAAATCCAAAATCAGACAGAGTGTTGAGACCAGAGAGGCTAAGACCGCATTGACTCAGTGCGGTATTCAGCCTCTCTGGTGTCAAGTCTGATTTTGGAAAAAAAAAAAAAAAATCCAAAATAAGACAGAGTGTTGAGACCAGAGAGGCTAAGACCGCATTGACTCAGTGCGGTATTCAGCCTCTCTGGTGTCAAGTCTGATTTTGGAAGAAAAAAAAAAATCCAAAATCAGACAGGGTGTTGACACCAGAGAGGCTAAGACCGCATTGACTCAGTGCGGTATTCAGCCTCTCTGGTGTCAAGTCTGATTTTGGAAAAAAAAAAAAAAAATCCAAAATCAGACAGAGTGTTGACACCAGAGAGGCTAAGACCGCATTGACTCAGTGCGGTATTCAGCCTCTCTGGTGTCAAGTCTGATTTTGGAAAAAAAAAAAAAATCCAAAATCAGACATAGTGTTGAGACCAGAGAGGCTAAGACCGCATTGACTCAGTGCGGTATTCAGCCTCTCTGGTGTCAAGTCTGATTTTGGAAAAAAAAAAAAAAAATCCAAAATCAGACAGAGTGTTGAGACCAGAGAGGCTAAGACCGCATTGACTCAGTGCGGTATTCAGCCTCTCTGGTGTCAAGTCTGATTTTGGAAAAAAAAAAAAAAATCCAAAATCAGACAGAGTGTTGACACCAGAGAGGCTAAGACCGCATTGACTCAGTGCGGTATTCAGCCTCTCTGGTGTCAAGTCTGATTTTGGAAAAAAAAAAAAAAAATCCAAAATAAGACAGAGTGTTGAGACCAGAGAGGCTAAGACCGCATTGACTCAGTGCGGTATTCAGCCTCTCTGGTGTCAAGTCTGATTTTGGAAAAAAAAAAAAAAAATCAAAAATCAGACAGAGTGTTGACACCAGAGAGGCTAAGACCGCATTGACTCAGTGCGGTATTCAGCCTCTCTGGTGTCAAGTCTGATTTTCAAAAAAAAAAAAAAAAAATCCAAAATCAGACAGAGTGTTGAGACCAGAGAGGCTAAGACCGCATTGACTCAGTGCGGTATTCAGCCTCTCTGGTGTCAAGTCTGATTTTGGAAAAAAAAAAAAAAAAATCCAAAATAAGACAGAGTGTTGACACCAGAGAGGCTAAGACCGCATTGACTCAGTGCGGTATTCAGCCTCTCTGGTGTCAAGTCTGATTTTGGAAAAAAAAAAAAAAAATCCAAAAAGACAGAGTGTTGAGACCAGAGAGGCTAAGACCGCATTGACTCAGTGCGGTATTCAGCCTCTCTGGTGTCAAGTCTGATTTTGGAAAAAAAAAAAAAAAATCCAAAATCAGACAGAGTGTTGAGACCAGAGAGGCTAAGACCGCATTGACTCAGTGCGGTATTCAGCCTCTCTGGTGTCAAGTCTGATTTTGGAAAAAAAAAAAAAAAATCCAAAATAAGACAGAGTGTTGAGACCAGAGAGGCTAAGACCGCATTGACTCAGTGCGGTATTCAGCCTCTCTGGTGTCAAGTCTGATTTTGGAAGAAAAAAAAAATCCAAAATCAGACAGGGTGTTGACACCAGAGAGGCTAAGACCGCATTGACTCAGTGCGGTATTCAGCCTCTCTGGTGTCAAGTCTGATTTTGGAAAAAAAAAAAAAAAAATCCAAAATAAGACAGAGTGTTGACACCAGAGAGGCTAAGACCGCATTGACTCAGTGCGGTATTCAGCCTCTCTGGTGTCAAGTCTGATTTTGGAAAAAAAAAAAAAAAAATCCAAAATAAGACAGAGTGTTGACACCAGAGAGGCTAAGACCGCATTGACTCAGTGCGGTATTCAGCCTCTCTGGTGTCAAGTCTGATTTTGGAAAAAAAAAAAAAATCCAAAATCAGACAGAGTGTTGAGACCAGAGAGGCTAAGACCGCATTGACTCAGTGCGGTATTCAGCCTCTCTGGTGTCAAGTCTGATTTTGGAAAAAAAAAAAAAAAAATCCAAAATCAGACAGAGTGTTGACACCAGAGAGGCTAAGACCGCATTGACTCAGTGCGGTATTCAGCCTCTCTGGTGTCAAGTCTGATTTTGGAAGAAAAAAAAAAAATCCAAAATCAGACAGAGTGTTGAGACCAGAGAGGCTAAGACCGCATTGACTCAGTGCGGTATTCAGCCTCTCTGGTGTCAAGTCTGATTTTGGAAAAAAAAAAAAAAAATCCAAAATCAGACAGAGTGTTGAGACCAGAGAGGCTAAGACCGCATTGACTCAGTGCGGTATTCAGCCTCTCTGGTGTCAAGTCTGATTTTGGAAAAAAAAAAAAAATCCAAAATCAGACAGAGTGTTGACACCAGAGAGGCTAAGACCGCATTGACTCAGTGCGGTATTCAGCCTCTCTGGTGTCAAGTCTGATTTTGGAAAAAAAAAAAAAAATCCAAAATCAGACAGAGTGTTGACACCAGAGAGGCTAAGACCGCATTGACTCAGTGCAGTATTCAGCCTCTCTGGTGTCAAGTCTGATTTTGGAAAAAAAAAAAAAAAAATCCAAAATCAGACAGTGTTGACACCAGAGAGGCTAAGACCGCATTGACTCAGTGCGGTATTCAGCCTCTCTGGTGTCAAGTCTGATTTTGGAAAAAAAAAAAAAAAAATCCAAAATAAGACAGAGTGTTGAGACCAGAGAGGCTAAGACCGCATTGACTCAGTGCGGTATTCAGCCTCTCTGGTGTCAAGTCTGATTTTGGAAAAAAAAAAAAAAAATCCAAAATCAGACAGAGTGTTGAGACCAGAGAGGCTAAGACCGCATTGACTCAGTGCGGTATTCAGCCTCTCTGGTGTCAAGTCTGATTTTGGAAAAAAAAAAAAAAAATCCAAAATCAGACAGAGTGTTGAGACCAGAGAGGCTAAGACCGCATTGACTCAGTGCGGTATTCAGCCTCTCTGGTGTCAAGTCTGATTTTGGAAAAAAAAAAAAAAAAATCCAAAATAAGACAGAGTGTTGACACCAGAGAGGCTAAGACCGCATTGACTCAGTGCGGTATTCAGCCTCTCTGGTGTCAAGTCTGATTTTGGAAAAAAAAAAAAAAAATCCAAAATAAGACAGAGTGTTGAGACCAGAGAGGCTAAGACCGCATTGACTCAGTGCGGTATTCAGCCTCTCTGGTGTCAAGTCTGATTTTGGAAAAAAAAAAAAAAAATCCAAAATCAGACAGAGTGTTGAGACCAGAGAGGCTAAGACCGCATTGACTCAGTGCGGTATTCAGCCTCTCTGGTGTCAAGTCTGATTTTGGAAAAAAAAAAAAAAAAATCCAAAATCAGACAGTGTTGACACCAGAGAGGCTAAGACCGCATTGACTCAGTGCGGTATTCAGCCTCTCTGGTGTCAAGTCTGATTTTGGAAGAAAAAAAAAAAATCCAAAATCAGACAGAGTGTTGAGACCAGAGAGGCTAAGACCGCATTGACTCAGTGCGGTATTCAGCCTCTCTGGTGTCAAGTCTGATTTTGGAAAAAAAAAAAAAAAATCCAAAATAAGACAGAGTGTTGAGACCAGAGAGGCTAAGACCGCATTGACTCAGTGCGGTATTCAGCCTCTCTGGTGTCAAGTCTGATTTTGGAAGAGAAAAAAAAATCCAAAATCAGACAGGGTGTTGACACCAGAGAGGCTAAGACCGCATTGACTCAGTGCGGTATTCAGCCTCTCTGGTGTCAAGTCTGATTTTGGAAAAAAAAAAAAAAAAATCCAAAATAAGACAGAGTGTTGACACCAGAGAGGCTAAGACCGCATTGACTCAGTGCGGTATTCAGCCTCTCTGGTGTCAAGTCTGATTTTGGAAAAAAAAAAAAAATCCAAAATCAGACAGAGTGTTGAGACCAGAGAGGCTAAGACCGCATTGACTCAGTGCGGTATTCAGCCTCTCTGGTGTCAAGTCTGATTTTGGAAAAAAAAAAAAAAAATCCAAAATCAGACAGAGTGTTGACACCAGAGAGGCTAAGACCGCATTGACTCAGTGCGGTATTCAGCCTCTCTGGTGTCAAGTCTGATTTTGGAAGAAAAAAAAAAAATCAAAAATCAGACAGAGTGTTGAGACCAGAGAGGCTAAGACCGCATTGACTCAGTGCGGTATTCAGCCTCTCTGGTGTCAAGTCTGATTTTGGAAAAAAAAAAAAAAAATCCAAAATCAGACAGAGTGTTGAGACCAGAGAGGCTAAGACCGCATTGACTCAGTGCGGTATTCAGCCTCTCTGGTGTCAAGTCTGATTTTGGAAAAAAAAAAAAAAAAAAAAAAAATCCAAAATCAGACAGAGTGTTGAGACCAGAGAGGCTAAGACCGCATTGACTCAGTGCGGTATTCAGCCTCTCTGGTGTCAAGTCTGATTTTGGAAAAAAAAAAAAAATTCAAAATCAGACAGAGTGTTGACACCAGAGAGGCTAAGACCGCATTGACTCAGTGCGGTATTCAGCCTCTCTGGTGTCAAGTCTGATTTTGGAAAAAGAAAAAAAAATCCAAAATCAGACAGAGTGTTGACACCAGAGAGGCTAAGACCGCATTGACTCAGTGCAGTATTCAGCCTCTCTGGTGTCAAGTCTGATTTTGGAAAAAAAGAAAAAAAAATCCAAAATCAGACAGTGTTGACACCAGAGAGGCTAAGACCGCATTGACTCAGTGCGGTATTCAGCCTCTCTGGTGTCAAGTCTGATTTTGGAAAAAAAAAAAAAAAAATCCAAAATAAGACAGAGTGTTGACACCAGAGAGGCTAAGACCGCATTGACTCAGTGCGGTATTCAGCCTCTCTGGTGTCAAGTCTGATTTTGGAAAAAAAAAAAAAAAAATCCAAAATAAGACAGAGTGTTGACACCAGAGAGGCTAAGACCGCATTGACTCAGTGCGGTATTCAGCCTCTCTGGTGTCAAGTCTGATTTTGGAAAAAAAAAAAAAATCCAAAATCAGACAGAGTGTTGAGACCAGAGAGGCTAAGACCGCATTGACTCAGTGCGGTATTCAGCCTCTCTGGTGTCAAGTCTGATTTTGGAAAAAAAAAAAAAAAAATCCAAAATCAGACAGAGTGTTGACACCAGAGAGGCTAAGACCGCATTGACTCAGTGCGGTATTCAGCCTCTCTGGTGTCAAGTCTGATTTTGGAAGAAAAAAAAAAAATCCAAAATCAGACAGAGTGTTGAGACCAGAGAGGCTAAGACCGCATTGACTCAGTGCGGTATTCAGCCTCTCTGGTGTCAAGTCTGATTTTGGAAAAAAAAAAAAAAAATCCAAAATCAGACAGAGTGTTGAGACCAGAGAGGCTAAGACCGCATTGACTCAGTGCGGTATTCAGCCTCTCTGGTGTCAAGTCTGATTTTGGAAAAAAAAAAAAAAAATCCAAAATAAGACAGAGTGTTGAGACCAGAGAGGCTAAGACCGCATTGACTCAGTGCGGTATTCAGCCTCTCTGGTGTCAAGTCTGATTTTGGAAGAAAAAAAAAATCCAAAATCAGACAGGGTGTTGACACCAGAGAGGCTAAGACCGCATTGACTCAGTGCGGTATTCAGCCTCTCTGGTGTCAAGTCTGATTTTGGAAAAAAAAAAAAAAAATCCAAAATCAGACAGAGTGTTGACACCAGAGAGGCTAAGACCGCATTGACTCAGTGCGGTATTCAGCCTCTCTGGTGTCAAGTCTGATTTTGGAAAAAAAAAAAAAAATCCAAAATCAGACAGAGTGTTGAGACCAGAGAGGCTAAGACCGCATTGACTCAGTGCGGTATTCAGCCTCTCTGGTGTCAAGTCTGATTTTGGAAAAAAAAAAAAAAAATCCAAAATCAGACAGAGTGTTGAGACCAGAGAGGCTAAGACTGCATTGACTCAGTGCGGTATTCAGCCTCTCTGGTGTCAAGTCTGATTTTGGAAAAAAAAAAAAAAATCCAAAATCAGACAGAGTGTTGAGACCAGAGAGGCTAAGACCGCATTGACTCAGTGCGGTATTCAGCCTCTCTGGTGTCAAGTCTGATTTTGGAAAAAAAAAAAAAAAATTCAAAATCAGACAGAGTGTTGAGACCAGAGAGGCTAAGACCGCATTGACTCAGTGCGGTATTCAGCCTCTCTGGTGTCAAGTCTGATTTTGGAAAAAAAAATCAAAAATCAAAAATCAGACAGAGTGTTGAGACCAGAGAGGCTAAGACCGCATTGACTCAGTGCGGTATTCAGCCTCTCTGGTGTCAAGTCTGATTTTGGAAAAAAAAAAAAAAAATCAAAAATCAGACAGAGTGTTGACACCAGAGAGGCTAAGACCGCATTGACTCAGTGCGGTATTCAGCCTCTCTGGTGTCAAGTCTGATTTTGGAAAAAAAAAAAAAAAATCCAAAATCAGACAGAGTGTTGAGACCAGAGAGGCTAAGACCGCATTGACTCAGTGCGGTATTCAGCCTCTCTGGTGTCAAGTCTGATTTTGGAAAAAAAAAAAAAAAAATCCAAAATAAGACAGAGTGTTGACACCAGAGAGGCTAAGACCGCATTGACTCAGTGCGGTATTCAGCCTCTCTGGTGTCAAGTCTGATTTTTGAAAAAAAAAAAAAAAATCCAAAATAAGACAGAGTGTTGAGACCAGAGAGGCTAAGACCGCATTGACTCAGTGCGGTATTCAGCCTCTCTGGTGTCAAGTCTGATTTTGGAAAAAAAAAAAAAAATCCAAAATCAGACAGAGTGTTGAGACCAGAGAGGCTAAGACCGCATTGACTCAGTGCGGTATTCAGCCTCTCTGGTGTCAAGTCTGATTTTGGAAAAAAAAAAAAAAAATCCAAAATAAGACAGAGTGTTGAGACCAGAGAGGCTAAGACCGCATTGACTCAGTGCGGTATTCAGCCTCTCTGGTGTCAAGTCTGATTTTGGAAGAAAAAAAAAAATCCAAAATCAGACAGGGTGTTGACACCAGAGAGGCTAAGACCGCATTGACTCAGTGCGGTATTCAGCCTCTCTGGTGTCAAGTCTGATTTTGGAAAAAAAAAAAAAAAATCCAAAATCAGACAGAGTGTTGACACCAGAGAGGCTAAGACCGCATTGACTCAGTGCGGTATTCAGCCTCTCTGGTGTCAAGTCTGATTTTGGAAAAAAAAAAAAAATCCAAAATCAGACAGAGTGTTGAGACCAGAGAGGCTAAGACCGCATTGACTCAGTGCGGTATTCAGCCTCTCTGGTGTCAAGTCTGATTTTGGAAAAAAAAAAAAAAAATCCAAAATCAGACAGAGTGTTGAGACCAGAGAGGCTAAGACCGCATTGACTCAGTGCGGTATTCAGCCTCTCTGGTGTCAAGTCTGATTTTGGAAAAAAAAAAAAAAATCCAAAATCAGACAGAGTGTTGACACCAGAGAGGCTAAGACCGCATTGACTCAGTGCGGTATTCAGCCTCTCTGGTGTCAAGTCTGATTTTGAAAAAAAAAAAAAAAATCCAAAATCAGACAGAGTGTTGACACCAGAGAGGCTAAGACCGCATTGACTCAGTGCGGTATTCAGCCTCTCTGGTGTCAAGTCTGATTTTGGAAAAAAAAAAAAAATCCAAAATCAGACAGAGTGTTGAGACCAGAGAGGCTAAGACCGCATTGACTCAGTGCGGTATTCAGCCTCTCTGGTGTCAAGTCTGATTTTGGAAAAAAAAAAAAAAAATCCAAAATCAGACAGAGTGTTGAGACCAGAGAGGCTAAGACCGCATTGACTCAGTGCGGTATTCAGCCTCTCTGGTGTCAAGTCTGATTTTGGAAAAAAAAATCAAAAATCAAAAATCAGACAGAGTGTTGAGACCAGAGAGGCTAAGACCGCATTGACTCAGTGCGGTATTCAGCCTCTCTGGTGTCAAGTCTGATTTTGGAAAAAAAAAAAAAAAATCAAAAATCAGACAGAGTGTTGACACCAGAGAGGCTAAGACCGCATTGACTCAGTGCGGTATTCAGCCTCTCTGGTGTCAAGTCTGATTTTGGAAAAAAAAAAAAAAAATCCAAAATCAGACAGAGTGTTGAGACCAGAGAGGCTAAGACCGCATTGACTCAGTGCGGTATTCAGCCTCTCTGGTGTCAAGTCTGATTTTGGAAAAAAAAAAAAAAAAATCCAAAATAAGACAGAGTGTTGACACCAGAGAGGCTAAGACCGCATTGACTCAGTGCGGTATTCAGCCTCTCTGGTGTCAAGTCTGATTTTTGAAAAAAAAAAAAAAAATCCAAAATAAGACAGAGTGTTGAGACCAGAGAGGCTAAGACCGCATTGACTCAGTGCGGTATTCAGCCTCTCTGGTGTCAAGTCTGATTTTGGAAAAAAAAAAAAAAAATCCAAAATCAGACAGAGTGTTGAGACCAGAGAGGCTAAGACCGCATTGACTCAGTGCGGTATTCAGCCTCTCTGGTGTCAAGTCTGATTTTGGAAAAAAAAAAAAAAAATCCAAAATAAGACAGAGTGTTGAGACCAGAGAGGCTAAG
>NW_028151003.1:0-32247 GCF_964638095.1 Poromitra crassiceps | reverse complement strand
ATACCATATGTCAACAGACCATTTATCTTTAGACAGATAAATGGGTATCACGTATCACATAATAACCTGTTGTGAAAAATAAATGAGAAATCGTTCGAATAAAATTCAATTCATTTGCCCAGGGATGACTATGGTCGATGTCCCAATTAAATATATTTTTAGTGAGTCTTTGGTCTAATAAAATAAAGGCTTTGGAGCTCCCATACGGCTGGATCGGGACAGTGAGGTAACACACAAAACACAGGGAGGAGGTGTGTCTTTACATCAATCAAATCACAGGGAGGAGGTGTGTACATCAATCAAAACTCAGGAAGGAGGTGTGTCTTAACATCAATCAATCAAATCACAGGGAGGAGGTGTGCAGCTTTACATCAATCAAAACGCAGGGAGGAGGTGTGTCTTTATATCAATCAAAACACAGGGAGGAAGTGTGTGTCTTTACATCAATCGAAACGCAGGGAGGAGGTGTGTCTTTATATCAATCAAAACATAGGGAGGAAGTGTGTGTCTTTAGATCAATCAAAACATAGGGAGGAAGTGTGTGTCTTTACATCAATCGAAACACAGGGAGGAGGTGTGTGTCTTTATATAAATCAAAACACAGGGAGGAGGTGTGTCTTTATATCAATCAAAAACAGGGAGGAGGTGTGTGTCTTTATATCAATTTATAACACAGGGAGGAGGTGTGTCTTTACATCAATCAAAACGCAGGGAGGAGGTGTGTCTTTACATCAATCGAAACGCAGGGAGGAGGTGTGTGTCTTTATATAAATCAAAACACAGGGAGGAGGTGTGTCTTTATATCAATCAAAAACAGGGAGGAGGTGTGTCTTTATATAAATCAAAACACAGGGAGGAGGTGTGTGTCTTTATATAAATCAAAACACAGGGAGGAGGTGTGTCTTTATATCAATCAAAAACAGGGAGGAGGTGTATCTTTATATCAATCAAAACACAGGGAGGAGGTGTGTGTCTTTATATAAATCAAAACACAGGGAGGAGGTGTGTCTTTATATCAATCAAAAACAGGGAGGAGGTGTGTCTTTATATAAATCAAAACGCAGGGAGGAGGTGTGTGTCTTTATATAAATCAAAACACAGGGAGGAGGTGTGTCTTTATATCAATCAAAAACAGGGAGGAGGTGTATCTTTATATCAATCAAAACACAGGGAGGAGGTGTGTGTCTTTATATAAATCAAAACACAGGGAGGAGGTGTGTCTTTATATCAATCAAAAACAGGGAGGAGGTGTGTCTTTATATCAATCAAAACACAGGGAGGAGGTGTGTCTTTATATCAATCAAAAACATGGAGGAGGTGTGTCTTTATATCAATCAAAACACAGGGAGGAGGTGTATCTTTATATCAATCAAAACAGTGAGAAGGTGCGCAAAAGACAGGTGAAGGTCTGGAATGATGATTCCTCCCTTGCCCTTGCAGGGGTGCATTGATTGCACAGATTGGTCTGTGTTTCCAGGATCCTCAGACAATATTGATGAACTAACAGATGAAAAATGCTTTTAATGAGGGCAATCTGTCTGAGGTCAAGGGAGCTATAATAAGGAGATGAGGTCAAAAAAAAAGCCCAAGCTCAGGTACAGAGACAAAATTAAAGCTGAGCTGAGCAGCAACAACCTAAGGGAAGCATGGAATCTATGACTGGGTCTAATGATAAAGGCCATAAGCACATCTCCATGTCTGGTTTTAATTCAGATGAACAGTTGGCTAATGAGCTAAATAATTTTTATTTCAGATTTGACAATCGTGATTTTACTGATAATATCAATGCATTAAAGACCCTGGAAAACTAAATAAAAAAAAATGTCTAACTATGTAATTTAGGGTCTTATGTGAGTACCGGTAATTATAAGCATCGAAAAGTTTGAGACATTAGTTTCAACCCAAATCCTAAATATCGGCATTTCAATATTTAAACTTTTTCGTGAGGCAGCTTTGAATTGGGCGGTGCTGAACTGCTTCGAATTCCCCTCATTAGGACATTAAATGACTGCAGGCATGTTGCTTTGACTTCTTTAATCATGAAATCTCTAGAAAAGCTCATTAAAGAAGAGGTTCTAAAGCAGGTGGAGAAATTCCTTGATCCCCTGCTATTTGAATACAGGTCTGGCAGAGGTGTAGATGATGCTACTACTCTATTGCATTTCCTGTATCGCCGCACCATGAGGGGGCAAAAACTCACGCCAGGCTGTTGTTCATTGACTTTAGCAGAAAAGCTAATTCATTCTTTTTTTAATATCTGTTTATTGTCATTTTTCCAAATAGGCACTTGACAATAACAATGAGATTAACAACAAAATAACATTAACCCCCCCCCCCCCCCCCCAACCACACATCTGACCTCAATATCCTCATATCAAAAGGGAAGAAAATCCAGGAAAAGAAATATAAATTTAAATAAAATACATCAACATTAAAAAATGAGGCACGCTGTAAACTCCAACACCAACTCAATAGTCTGCTCCAAAAGTCAACCCTCCCACCTCTATACACTTTCAATAGGTAAGAAAAGGGGACCATGTTTTCCAGAAACTTTCCGTTCTTCCTCTCAAAGTGAACTTGATCTTTTACATTTTTAAATGAAACATGACATCATTAATCCACCTAATGTGGGAATGGATCCTCACAAAGCTTTCCAACAAGCACGTGTCTGCATGACCACCACAGCATTCAGACTGTGATTTTTGCCAGAGGGCAAGATTTGCAAGATTGTCATCACTAGTGCAGTGCCTGTTCGCCTCGCTCTGTTGTGTCACTCATTCACCGGGTCAGTCTTTCTGTTCGCTCCTAGTCTCGACGCCAGACCCATGAGAGTTCTTACGCTGATACACTACGTTGCAGCATGTTGCAGAGCTCTCTCTGGGTCTGGGACACTTTCCCTCAGAGGGCTGGTTATGGGAGGGAACCGTTCACTTGGCCAGTCATATGCCAGTGATGGCTTCAGTCCTCTCCAATCAGTAACGACTTTGCGATCAGACAACACGGGAGGCGCAGCCCATTTGCTCTCTCATCGGTGCTACGACCTGTCACTCATTCAATCTCAACCCGCCTTCAAAACCAGCAGTGGCTGTTAACTGGCACAGACTCACTTACAGTATGTAGTATGCGGAGTGCAGCGATTCAATGTAATATTTGAGTCTGGGGAGAGACTAGTTCGCTCATAACAGAAAAACGTTGAAAATGACCCCTTCGTCGACAGAGAAAAAGTAGGATCAGGCGGAACAGTAATAGTATCGCTGGCAATCTTACACCTGCCATGTTGACACTTTCCTACAGATTTGCTGCCACCGCAAATTACTCACAGGCAGGTTTTGCTCTGGAGGACAGAGATCCCATCTCAATAGAGCTCAACAGTGACCACCCACTTTTTCTCAGCTCCCGTTTCATAACATCATAATTAACCCTAACCCTAATTCCCCAATTATTTTCTCCATAGATGTGTTGAAAAATCCTTATATAGAGTTTTAGCTATCATTTGTTTTCTCAGAGGTGGAGAGAGGCGGAGTGTTTCGGGGATGCGGCTCTAAGCTGTGCTATACGCTAAATATACCGCAGCTGTGTGAACCAATCAGATTGCTTGATTTGAGAGAGCTGTTTTATAAATGTATTCATACAACAGTTAGTTCCGGCCGAGCAATTTGATTGGACAAGAGCCGTGCTGTTTTAGTATATCATCACGGGCGCTTCACCGATGTTCTAAACGTTTCCTTGATTAGGCTGTGTTCAAACAGCGCTCGCACCCAGGGACAGCGATATGGATTTATGAATGGTAAGCTGAAATCGTCTGTGCTAACCTCAAAGTAGCTAACATTAGCTTAGCTAACTTGCAGTCGGGAAACTGCAGGCAGCAAGTTTACCCGTTGTTGCGTTTTTTTTTCTATTTTAATGTCCTAAATGTATCTATTACATGATTTTACTGCGTGTAAAGTGACTTTGAGCACTTAGAAAAGCGCTATATAAATTGAATGTATTATTATTATTATTATTATGATGTTGACATAGATTAGAAAGACAGACATACATGTAATAGATCTTTGCAAAGTATAACATAGGTAATGACTATGAAAAACAATGCCTATAAATAAAATGTATTATGTTGATCAGAATCTCTGATGAGCATTTGTTAATTTATCATGACAGACAGAACCACTCTGCTATACAGTTGGCAATAAAAAGAAAAATTCAGATTTTGAATCTTCATGCTGCACAAGGGTATACTGCACCATTTCTCTTATTTCTTTGTTAAGCATGGGGGTAGAGCAGGTCAGAGTGGTTTATCTTGGTGTAGCACAGAGGCGATAAGGTTTGGGACAGTGAATGACTCCCAACTTGAAGTCCAGACTGGGCTCCTCTCCACTGGGTGCAGAGAATGAGAACCTCTGGAGGAGGGAGGTGAAGAAGAGGAATAACTCCATTCTGGCCAGTTGTTCCCCAGGACATGCACGCTTACCTGGGAAGACATAATACCGTACCGTACTCTAGTTCAATTTGATTCACAAATGTTTCAATAGGATCCAATAAGATTCTACAAAAGCAAAATGCATCCCCCCAGCCTTGGGCCATATCAATTCATAATGGACCACCATTATAAATATACAATTCATGGCCAAACTTTGTTCAAACAGAACTTTATTTTCAACCCCCCCCCCCCCCGTGGGGGATTCTTTGGGAGTCAAGACTCATTGGTGGTGGACTGGGGAGGTGGGTGAGGCGAAACGACAGCTTCAGAGGAGATGATGAACAGCCGTGATGCCGGCTGCTGCTATGATCCGCCAGAGAGGGAGGTGACGTAGAACCCTCGCTATATACATTAGGATGAACTGACGTCATAACTGATGTCATACTTAAACTTGACTGACGTCACGGCCCACGGGCTGATCAGGTGATGCAAATATGGCGGCCTTCTGATTGAAATTTGGTATGAAACCTCACAAAATGAACAAAACATCTAGATTCCCCCATTGTATGTAGCCTAATGGTAGAGCCATAAAAAATCTTGAGTTTTTCACTCAATATAAGCGTGCTAGAACTTCAATGAAGCGTTGCAACAAGCAGATGGGATATACAGTATGTGACATTGTCAAAACAGTATGGAAATATGTATTTTCTAACTTTGAAGCTACTTAAGGGGGAATTTAGGTTTAACTCAGAGTGCACAGGGTTTTAAGTGTAAGGATCCACCATAGAACTGAAATGAATAAAACAATCACAAAAATATGATTTATTATTATTATTATTATCATCATCATCATCATCACTTGGTTAAAACAGCATGTAATTGACTTTTGGCTGAAACTACTGACCGGCTGAAAAAGGAAGGAAGGCCTCTCTCTTCCTAAATTTGCCATCCTGGTCCAGGAAGTGTTGAGGGTTGAAAGAGTGTGGAGTTTCCCACACAGACTCATCATGTAGAACGGAGTGCAGCATGGGCACGATCATGGTGCCCTGAGTTTAGAGCATTAATCAAGAAAGCAAATCAAATCTCAACATGTTGCTGTTTACAAAACAAGATGGTTATAAAGTGTCTCAGAAACAACAATAATTAAAACAATGGAGAAATAAACTAACAACGCCATACCTGCCAACATTGGGCTGTGAAAAAGAGGGAGATTTTCTGTGGTATCGCCGAATGACCTACCCTCAATGCCCCCGTAGGCCTATATAACCCTACACCACAAATTAATAGAATAAATACAAGGATGTAAAGTAAACCACTTTTAAATTAGTCTTAAATTCATAGCTCACAGTAAAATACTGATACAATTAAATTAAACAAACATACAAAATGTACACAGGATGTGATCAAAACTCAGCATCTAAAATTCACATCACAAAAAATTAAAAAGATGTTCTTGGCGACTATATGGCCATTTGCCTTGACACACCTCTCATGAGGAACGTGAATAGGCTATTTGTTAGCAGTTCCCCTCTGTGCTTCCACGGCTTGTTTGTGTTTGGCATGTTTAACGCGAGCATGTTTGTTTGCTAACGTCATTTCCCCCACCGTGTTCTACGCTAAAGTCGGCCCGACATACTGTAGCTTCTAAAACGCATGAGATTTGATGATGTGGGTAGTGTGTTCTTGCGTTCTTGTGTCCCTGTGAAACGTCATCAGTCGCAGCCCAAGTACTGTTCCAATACAAAGTTCACATTTCGCCAAGAACGATTAAAATTCCCGGATGTGTTCTTGACATGCCCACTTTACCAAGATGCTCTGGGTGGTGACTTGTGTCAACTTGGCAAGGCACATATCCCAGCATTCATTTCGGCATAAGTGGAGGCAGAATGCAGCAGAGAAGACGCCATAAGCTCCGGGAAGTTTTTTACAATTTAAAGTTTTATTTCATCACTAAAATAAGTGCCACTTTACGAACATTTATGGCGAAAAATGGCAAAAAGTTCCAGAGCACAATTGGCTGCATCTACATCAGCTGAGCTTTTTATTTGTGTAGTACTGCAGGCGGCCTCTGAGCTGGTATTGCGCAATACCCTCAAGAACGCAGTCTCAAACTGCCAATAGCGTCATGTGTGCTTGTGACCTCGCAAGTTCATTCTTCCAAGAACGACTAGCAAGAATGTTCTCCCCAAGAACACAAGAACAAGAATGCATTCTTGGTATTGAGAAACGGCCCTAGACAACAATCCTTATCACCTTCTTTCTCACAGGTGAATCATTTACCTTTGGGATGGTGTACTTGCCCAGCGTGGTGTTCTTGGTTGCCGCATGGGCCACATTCAATGGCAAGATGTTTCCCTTTCTCTGGATCTCATGGATGACTGCGTCAGTATAGGGCATGTCTTCTCTGTCGGTCACAGAGGGCTGCCTGGATGAACCAACTACAGTATCGATCTCAGCCTGGACCCTCTCTGCACATAGAAAGAACAGGAAACAATGTCTGATTTGGTGTCCATCATACATGGCTGTGGAGAAAATTAAGTCTATGACAGCCTAGTCTGACTTGACGGATGCAGGCTGCTGGACTAAGCTCTGCCAATGGTGCCGAGTCGACCATTGGCAGCGGAAGAAAATCCTTTTCCGCTCCCTGCAAGCTCTGCCATTGGCTCCGACTGCTCCCTGCATGTCAAATCTGTTGATCTCAAATGCCTCCGCCGCTGTGAAACAACAATGCTAGCTTTTTGCTATACACCCTGAAAATGGCACGTTTTTACGAAGATTTGGATTGTGCAATAAAGCAAGCTTACTTGGTACTTTTGGTTAGAGTTCTCAGTTCCAGCCCGAGCCCGATGGGACTCAACCCAGCCCGGGTTCTGGGTGACAATTTCTGCTAATTGGTCGGGTCGGGCTTCGAAACGGAGAGTCTGGCAAGCGAGACTAATGACAGCCACACGCAATATTGAACCTGCCACCCTACACTCACTCTCTCTAACACACACACGCACGCACCGGGGCCGGTTCCAGAACAAGATGACTAGGGATGCATCCTAGATAGGAAGGGGTGCACATGCACGGGCCGCCCGAAAAATGTGACATGTTATTTTACTAAAAATAATGCATTTTACCATCATTTCAAGTAGAATGATACCAGCCAAGCAAGAATATTTAAAATGTTTCAAGTGTTTTACTGAAATATTTGGACCATATAATGACAATACAATTATCTCAACCTTAAAAGGTTACATGTAGGTGCCAAAAAGCCATAAATTCACTTTAAAGAACAAAGAAAAACAACAATTATTATTCAAGTTTAAACAGTAAGTGTGCAGCTGCAGCATTTATATATAAAAAAACAAACATTTTACCACTCTTTTCAACTGAGCATGCAGACAATTAAAATAAGGGTGCAATGCGTGCTTTTGCACCCCTGTAAAACCGGGCCTGGCACGCACGCAGGCAGGCAGGCACGCACGCACGCACGCACGCACGCACGCACGCACGCACGCACACACGCACGCACACACACACACACACACACACACACACACACACACACACACACACACACACACACACACACACACACAACCTTGTATGTGTGGGTAGTAGATCATGTAAAGCAGTCCCCAGTATAGAGTAGTGGTTGTGGTCTCAGTTCCACCACCTAACAGGTCCAGGGTGCAAAAAGCCAAATTCTCCAGATCAAACCCAGAATCTGGATCCTCCTTCTGCTGACAACACACCAAAATTAACAACTGGCAGAATCAGTGGCTTGTCAACATTCAGAACCATTTCATTAGAAAATGCACAGAGGACAAACACACTATTTTAAGCCCAATACATTTCCTCACACGCTGGCAAATGCACACACACCTCTCCCATTTCTGAGAGGAAGCAGTCAATGTAGTCTCTTGGCGATGAGGGGTCATAGTCTTCTCTGTGTTCTTTGATCTTAGTTTTCGCAAAGGCAACCAGCTTATTTGTCAGAAAGAATATCCTCTGGTGATCTCCAGGGAGCCACTTCATCAGCCAGGGCAGCATGTTGTAAAGCTACAGAGCAAACACACAGACAGATAGTCCATCTTATTCTTGACAATATCAGGCTTTCAGATAGATT
This sequence comes from Poromitra crassiceps, assembly GCF_964638095.1. Taxonomy (NCBI): domain Eukaryota; kingdom Metazoa; phylum Chordata; class Actinopteri; order Beryciformes; family Melamphaidae; genus Poromitra; species Poromitra crassiceps. The sequence goes on along the minus strand of NW_028151003.1, from coordinate 23,716 downwards.
CATAACATGTAGCTGCTGTCCACCCTTTCGTTCCATCAATTCTTTTAGGGCACAGGATGATCAGGTTCAACATCACCTTCAGCCTCAGACTTGTGACAGATTTGTGATGAAGAACTCTAACATATCTGGTAGTTGCCTATATTCAGTAGCCACTACTGTCACACTGAATGGAAAATGGACCATGTTCGTAAAGTTACTAAAGTCAACCTCTTGGATAATGTCTGTCAGTCCACCCAGCCAGGGGCGGACTGGGATCATAATTCAGGCTGGGCATTAGATACCAAGCAGGCCAGGCCGATAGGGGCTGATGCGCGTGCCGCGTCGCCGGCGAAAAATTGGGGCCGTTTGAAGCCCAATTTGGGCCGTTTGAAGCCCAATTTGGGTCATTTGAAGCCAGATTTGGGCCGTTTGAAGCCCAATTTGGGCCTTTTGAAGCGCAATTTGGGCCGTTTGAAGCCAGATTTGGGCCGTTTGAAGCCCAATTTGGGCCGAGTCCAATTTTACAATGAGATACACCAATTTTAACCCTGTATAAAGTAAACCAGTAGGCGGCGCCTGGCCTGCTGTTCAGTGAGTGGCCTGACTGCGGGCACCAATTTTTTTTTTTTTTTTTTTTGCAGGCCAGGCCAGGCCAGGCCACCGGGCATTTGCCCGACGTGCCCGATTATGCAGTCCGCGCTTGCACCCAGCCCATCTCTCTTCTTAATATTTTTTCCAGTGCTAATTAGTGCTCATTTTAATTTATTTATCCTGGTTGCTGCTCCACCCTCTGCCGATCTGGGAAGAGCCAAAACTGGCTCCATGCTTCCTCCGAGACATGGGCAGTAGCCAGCTGCTTCTTTCCACCTGACAGGGGAAACTTCACCGGTAGGACATAGCACGTGAGAGGATCACGCTATTCCAACGAGTTCCCCTCCCTCCGAAAGGGCGCCCAGAATGACCAGAGGAGGCACCACTTCAGCGGTGCAATCCAGGATATTGCATGTTTTGGTGAGGGGTTCCTATATGGGGGAGGCTTCCAGGGGGCAGCATGCAGGCTCCGCACGGGGGGGGCCCTTTTGACGACCCCACCCGGGCGGTGGGCACTTGAGGGCATGTGGATGGGCACAGCTCCTTCAGCGCTCACAGTGTCCCAAGTGGGAATCGAACCCAGGACCTTCTAGCTGTGAGGCGACAGCGCTGCCACTGTGACCCCCACCACCCAGCCCATCTCTAAGTGAAGTATTTCTGGCTAAATGTGTGTTGAGGAATTTGTTTGTTCAAATTACACATTAGAATAAATTACACAGGTAGATTCTCTTGTGCCGTTGAAGTGGCTGTCTCTCTCAATTCTCAACTCGTATGTGAACAACCTACAGGGTCATCAGAAGAGGAAGCAAGGACCCTGGTAGACAAGCTGCAAGCACTCCTGGCAGGAGGGGATTTTGAGCTGCACCAGTGGGCAAGCCATCACCCACCATGTGTCAGCCATTTTTTTTTTTTTTTTTTTACCTTTATTTATCCAGTTTAGCCTCATTGAGATTAAGAATCTCTTTTTCAAGAGGGACCTGGCCAAGAAAAGCAGCATACAATTACACATCTCATAACATTACAACACTACATGGTACACACACATTCAGTGATTCATAAAAGCAAGTTAAACTATGAAGAAAAAAAACAGTTGCAACTTTCACCGTCCTCCCTACCTTTAACCATTGTTTTAAAAACATTTAATGAGACCAGCTCCTGCAATTTCAGGTCCTTCTGGAGCTCATTCCATGCCATCGGTGCTGAGAACTGAAACGCCTTTTTTTTTACCATACTCTGTGTACGAGCCCTTTTCACATTCAATAAAAAAAAAAAAAAATCCCTCAACCGCTGGTCTGACAGTGCAAGGTCCAGATAGTGCAGGCCGAGCCATGTTCAGGAGTCGGCACTGGTGCTTCCTTGGCACTGTCCATCTGACACTATCATCACACAATCTCAGAACCATTAGCTTCCCACAGACCACTCTGCACACATCATATTAGCCCGTCAATACGATTCCCTCGGCTAGCTGGTGCCCTTCGATATCTTATGGCCCATTTCCACCGCTGGTATCAGCGCGGCCCCGCCCAGCTCGTCTCGCTTTTTTGTCTCATTCCACCGATCAAAAACGTGGACAGCCCGGGTTGAGTCGGGGTTGAGTCGTGCTAGTTTTGGTCCATGCTTTGTTGAGGATCCAGCGCTGTGAACCCGGTACCATACCGTGACGTGAAAACACTGCAGACGACTGATTGGTCAGGCAGAATTGGTGAGAGGCCGCCGGGGTAGAGGCTTCCCTTCTCCCTGTAGCGCAACTCCCGTCCCCCGCGCAGTGCATGCATGTGAGTTTGAGTAACAACAAAGTGATATCCATTCTCCTAGCCAATTGTCACATTTGCCCATGTACACTGTAGGTCATTTAGAGGCACCAGTATTTCATAAACAGTTTAAAAGTTCTGTGTATGGATTTAATTTTAAGGTTATACGTTATAGCCTACTTCGGCTATGGGCGGAGGGCAGATATGCGGTCGCTATGACGACCAGGTGTGGGCGGAGGCGAGTAAACTTGCTATGGAAACAGAGTCTATATCAAGTAGAGACGAGTAAGACCAGGTCGAGTAGAGCTGTACTGTGCTGTTATATGTGGTGGAAATGAGCCATTATACCGTACATTGTGCACCTTATACCTTGTGCACCTTCTATTGTCTTTGTGTACAAAATGTGCTATATAAATAAACTTGCCTTGCCTTGCTTTCCCTGTAACTTAGAGACTCACCTGTGCCAATGCCCCTCCTTGTAATTCCACCACCTCATTCAAGTCCTGAAGGATCAACTGGTACTGCTTGTCACTGTACTCAAAGCGATCACCAAACACCAAGCAGCAGATGATGTTGGATACCGCATTGTTTAGCAGCAGCTGGACATTGAAGGGCTCACCTGAGAAATTAACAGATAATGCAATGCCAAAGGCGGAATTAAGTAAAGTCGTTGATGGGCTTTGGCAATGCTGTGTTGTTCATTGTTAGTTGTTCTACTTCAGGTTATTGCTCGTGTACGTTCAGAGGAATTTAAAAGAGTCAGTGGTGGTGATGGGGTATCCGTTTATGTGTATGGGTATTTTGGGATTTGGCATGTGTTGGAAGTACTGTATAAAGAATTTGGATGGAAGATTGAAGCTCACTGAAATGTACTTTGTTTGCACTGTGGATGAAATTTTAGTGAGCCTCAGTCAGCTTGTACATACAGGTCACCCCATTGACCTTGCATTCGTTTTTGCACAAACTTCCAGAGCTACTATGAGGAACAGCATGGATTGTGCTGAGAAAGAACTCTACCAATCAACATCATCACTGGTAAGTACCAAATACGGCTAGACTTTAAAAAATGTGAACTATCCCTTAAAATCATTGTCAATACTTATTCCTTATTCTTACTCAAGTATTTTATTGTACTTTGGTTGCATTTAAACCCGAGGTTTCCTTTACACTCACTTGTCAATTGTTTGCCTACAGTATATAGACTCACATTTACTTTCATTAATTTTAGATCCTGAATGATCACTATATTCTTTTATTGTTTTCACAAGTTCTAGGAGTTAAGGAGAGGTAAGATATAAGATGACATCATCGGCATACAGGGCTAATTTGTGACATTCCTGACCTAGTTTAGTTTAGTTTATTTTGTTTAAAAGGATAGTGTGCACACACATTTATCATTTGCAGATCCTATAGTTAGCCCCTTTGTTTGATCTTGCTGTCTAATTGCTTCAGCAAGTGGTTCCATACATAGAGTGAATGAGTGCAGACAGTGGGTCCACTTGTCTGGTCCCCTTATGGAAGCGTCTTGATAAAGTACCGTTAACTCTCACTTGTGAAACTGGCTTTTTATACACTAGAAATCTTGCACGCTATGCACGCTCAATTTCCTTTCCCCCTTAACTTACCCTTGTCCTCTTCTCCCTACTTCTTCTTCTTTTTTTTCTTTTTTTTGTAAATAAAGTTTTTATTTATTTACACACATAGACAGCATAAACATAAACAAACATTTTTACTTTCACTTATACATTTCCAGGCCTGTAATAAATTAACATACTTGGTTTCATGATATATTCACAAGAAAAAATAAAATAATTTAAGCAATATAATATAATATAGCCACATCACAGTGTCCCAGTCGTGCTATGAGCAAAGAAGCGGTCCCATGCAATTTTGAAATCCTCATTTCTATCATTGACTCTTGCCAACATGTGTTCATATGATACTATTTCTAACATGAATTCTACCCACTTTTTTAAATCTGGAGAGGATGTACTTTTCCATAATCTGAGAATCATTCTGGCAGCCGTGACCACGCCTACATTTATCACTGCAAAGTCGTACTTCGATATATTTGGCACTTCTGTTTGGTCCCCCAACAGGCATAACCTTGGTGACACAGGCACCTCCGAACCCAACCATTTCCCTATGTATTCTATTACGTTTTCCCAAAACGGGTAAACCAGTTTGCATCACTCCCATATTGGATGTAGAAACGTTCCCGTCTCTGCCTGACATTTCCAACATAAATTATTGGCCATCAAACTCATCCTGTGAAGCTTAGAGGGCGTAAAATAAAACCTGTGTATTAACTTATATTGAGTAAATTTCCCCCTCGCCTCCTTTATATATTTCCCCGTATTCGCTAATATCTTTAACCATTCTTCCTCACTGATATCACACCCCAAGTCCCTCTGCCAGATGATTCTCAGATTATTACAAATATCTGTTTGCGATAGGTTTAAAGATTTGTAAAATATAGATCCTACTTCTTCTTCGAATGGATTGCCGGCAGACTGGAAGCCTTGCGGCACATTACTGCCTCTCACAGAATATCACACAAATTCCAGACTCGGGGGTCCACCCCCTCCTCAATGTTCCTCTAGTTAGTACCTTGCTGATGAGCGATGGCCTCATTCAGATAGTGGCACTCCTGCTGGATGGATGGTTCGAGGGTCTTCTTGCCCACACCAAAGTTCCTGAGTGTATGGAGAGCAAATCTCCGCTGCAGCTTCCACTGATAGCCATTTGACATCACTATACCTGTTGGCAACATAAAACAGCATATAGACTGAAAGCAACTGGAACTGACTGAAAGCAACAGTGTTTAGGCTTTTCATCCCCTTTCATTGCACAAAAGAGGTGTTAATATGCAACAGTACTCTTGAGATGGCCTCAAAGGCAAGGCAACTGTTTTCCTAGACATGCACAGACATTACTATGCGCACTATACCTTTATTCCCAAACATCTCACGAAACAGCGGTATGTCAGGGCGTTCTGTGTAATCCTCCCCTCTTTCCACCAAGGCTTCTCTGACAAGCTTGTATCCATTGATTATCACAATCCTTCCTCCAAAGAGTCGAAGGCTGAAAGGGTTTCCATATTTCTCTGCAAACTGAGAGAAAAACAGCAGATTGTGGGTTTCCATATTTCACTGCAAACTGAAACAGCAGATTGTGGTCCAACATTGAGCGGCCTGTTCACATTTTAGAGCTTTGTAGAGCTCACTGGGAAAATGGGGTCGATGAGGAATATGAAAGGAATAATGTTAGATAGTATAACGCCAAGGTTAAGTAGTGATATGCTGGAAATGTGGGTTATACTCCATGAATGTTGGGTGCCATGCATTCATTGCCAAATCCACCACTGATTTTGGGATTTGTGATCAGATTGTTCTCACTCCTACTGTAACTTGTCAAATTCTCCTGTTCAGTTAGGAACCCTTCAGATAATCTCATTAGAAATCAACATTGCGCGGGCAAGGCGATCTAGTCACATGTTTAATGTGACAACAGTACCCTGTCTCGTCAGGGTAAGGCAACCACCAGCGGTCTTGAAAGTGACGAAAGTCTGATGTTGATGTAGGTCGCTGTTTTTTGTTTTTTTTAGGGCCCCTTCACACTGAGGGCACCTGTCCAGGTTGCCCATATGGTAGATCCAGCCCTGTATACTGGCAATGTTGTAAGGGTTACTTTTCAAATGTATTCCACTACAGATTACTGAATACATGCCCTAACATGTAATTTGCAACATATTCTATTAGATTACTCAAGTTAAGTAACATATTCTAAATACTGGATTACTTTTGGAATACTACAAAATTGTCTTACTGAGCACATTTGTCTGGGTCACTCTGAATGTATAGTTGACAATTGCTTAGATGGATAGAATACCGAATGGGCCAACCAGGCACAGACCCAGGGGCACAAGAGCAGGCCCCCCCTTCCCGACCCAGAGTCATACGTGATGATTATGCCTGTCACTAAGTTACATTTACTACCCTACAGTCAAAGGACGCATTTATGTATTTACTAAAGCCAGCAAAAAAAAACATAATTAAAATATTTGTTTTGAAGGTAGCCAATAGAGGTACACGGCCCTGCTGAAATGATCTGTTTGATCTATTTTATAATGCATGCCCACTCATACCTTGGTTAAATCCAGGTGTAGTTCCTTGGGTTTGATGCGATGAAGGTCACCAATCAGAGGAAGAGACCATGGTCCAGGAGGAAAGTTTCTCGGGGCTCTGTTCTTCAAAACATCAGCAAACAACAAGAAAACACACACAAATATCAGAACACTCCACGCATCCATCCATTCCAGGGCTATTACGTCATATAATGTTTCCATTTGGTCTTTTTTCAGGAGCAGGACACGCCAACTGTTTGTTAAGTTCTAGTACGAGTGGTGCTCGACTCATCTGGTCAATTTCTTAAGAAGGCGTGTTGGGGTAGTGTCATTTGTGTGTGTGTGTGTGTGTGTGTGTGTGTGTGTGTGTGTGTGTGTGTGTGTGTGTGTGTTTGTGTAGTGTGTGCGTGCGTGCGTGCGTGCGTGCATTTTTGCATGTGTGCAGCTAAATTTATGTATTTTGAGGTTGTAAACTGTTTGCTTACATTTGTAATGTTCATAAACACTGGAGTAATGGCTCAATATTTTCCATCTACAAGTCAAAATCTTCACAAATCAAATCTGCATGAATTGGTTAAATATTTGCTAACTGGAAGAGGTCAAGGTCCAGGCTTGTTTTCAACTTCACCAGTGTTACATAAGATTGTCTTTTTTTAAGCCTGCTATTTAGGCTCCTCCTCTCCTCAGAGGTTGTGGGCTTCAAGAGATGAATGAGACAACGTGCCAGCAGGGTTGTAAAATAAACTACATTATACATATCTGATGACCACTCAGAATCTTCAGGTCTCGCACTAAATAAACCAATAATAACGTGTGGCTCAATGGAAATATTATAGATGTCACTTAATTAGGGACTTAAAAACTGACACCCAGAATGGCTGGTTCACATTTACACCTATCACAAATGGGGTTGGTGTTCAGATCTTAACCAGTTTTTTTTTTTAGTAAAGTAGAGACGGTGGACAACCTTAAACTGAATAAGTCCATACCTACTACATGACATGCAGGAATGCACCTGTTCCAGCAACCTATCCCAGACATAATCTGAGAGGTGCTCACCCAGTTCCTGTTCCCAGGTAGCCCTGAGGTGATTTACACACTGGATACTCATATTGCCTATCCAGGCCCAGATTAACACAGTGTGATGCACACACACACCACACATTTAAGACACAATCTTAAATTGTTTTTTTTATCATTCTCACCTATCACTTTCTACATTGCTTCTGCATAATCAGCAGAGCACCTTACTGAGTTGATGTAGTATTTTATGTTGCACTATACGTTGGGATCTGGCATGGTTGCCATTTGTGATGTTGTGGTTCTATTTGGAGGCAGTGTCCTCATTTTTTACTTGAGCTGACCGCTCTCCGAGTTATTGTATTATCAGGGGCGGAGCGACCCTATCAGCCGAGAGGGGGCGAAGCTTCTAGGGGGGCCCACGCCGCCGGCCTTGAAAAATTTGCCTTTTTTGCATGTTTGAATCTGTTTTAGCCATATGTAGTGGAATCTCATTTTAAACACACCAATGTTATGGTCTATTGATTGAATTCCTCTCACACTCACACCACTGACTTTATTAAATAAAGTCATTTTAAGTCATTTTTTCACAACTGTAAAATAGCTGATAGCCCCTATATCCGAAAACACAATTTGTCACTCATTGAGCCAAGTAATATTATGTCCAAGAAAGCCTACAGTGAAGCCACTTTACAGACAAGCTTGTTCTGAAGAAGAAAAAGAAAAACACAGGTTGCCAGCCAGGCCTCTTCAGATGTTTCAGCACCGAGGCACAGCCCTCGGTTCAGCACCACCGCAGATGGACAGCGACAGGCTGTCACAGACAACACCCTGTCTGCCCCTGTCTCCCTCTCACACACAGACAGGCACGGACTGCATAATCAGGCACGTCGGGCCGATGCCTGGTGGCCTGGCCTGGCCTGGCCTGCAACAAAAAAAAAAAATTTGATGGGGGCTCACTGTGGAGTGGGCCCGGGGCAGGTGCACCCTCTGCCCCGGTGTACCCTCCGCTACTGTGTATTATAGCATATTATGATGCTTGTTATTGTCAGTGTCTTTTGTCTTGCAGTGTGCCTGCTGCAAACCAAATTTCCTTCCTATCAATAAAGTTGAAGTTGAAGTATGTTTAATATTTAAATGATGAAACACATGGCAGTGTTGGAGAGGTGCTGACCTAGGGTGACCATATGTCCCGATTTGTGCGGGACTGTCCCGCATTTTCACGGTTTTTCACGCGTCCCGCAAATTGAGACGTTGTCCCACATTTTGATTGGCAGTCTCCAGTTTTCACATGCGCGTTTATAAAATGTGGGTTTTATGAATTGGTTATGTGGAGAAGGAGAGGGGGCGGGCTGTGTCTGATGTCATCATGTCAATCAAACTGGAGTACACGGGGGCTGGGATCAAATGCACGTTAGGCCCACCGAATGCTGCAGATTTGACGGGGAATATTATGAAACATGAAGGAGGAAAGGGAGGAAACTGCGACAGCAGCAAAGAAAAGGAGATGCAGGCTGCATCATGCAGCTACAACAAGGACTGGGAAACTATCCGTGGGTGAAGCCAGTGCAAGGCGATTCTCAAGAGAATTTTTTGCGACATTTGCCAGAGTCAGTTTTCAGTTTCACATTGAGGTGAATACGACGTGAAACGACACAAACAATGCGAGACTCACAAGAAACGTGTTGCTCAAAAGGAGGCTTTCCAGTCTATGGATACATTCCTACTGAAACCCAAACAAGATTCCAACACAGATAAGGTAACAGCAGCTGAAGTAACTACCATTTTCCACACTGTGCAACACTCACATTAACCACTCCCAAACCATTCCAGCTGTCTCTGTGAGATGGGTTGTCTGCACTCCACAACTCAGTGACAAAAACAACACTTCTCTTAAGCTAGGGGTTCTCAAAGTGGGGGTCCCCCAGGGGTCCTTGAGGGTCTCCAGGGGTCCCCAGCAATATCTATATATATATATATGGAAATGTTTATTTTTTAAGTTAGATAGACGTTTATATCAATATCTTAGACTACCTCGATGCACGTGTCCCACATTGTCCCACACAAACGTACTCTTTGTCCCACATCTGGTTAGTTGGGATCTGGTCACCCTATGCTGACCACGGTGTGAGAAAATGGTTTAGGATACCCTGAACAAGACACTTGTGGAAACATTGGTATTTTAACATAAACAAAAATATTTTGCATATAAATATAAGTTAACATATATATAAGTTTGCGACTGCCTTCTTACACACATCATATTTAAATTGCGAAATGAATAGCCCCGATTAATGTTTTTATGTGCTATCATGTGTCATGGTTCCTGCATGTTCTAACAATCTGCAAAACACTTTTCTGACATGATAGTTTTCTGACAGCTTCCGACAGCATAGCCTTCTGACAGCATAGCTTTCTGACAGCATAGCTTTCTGACAGCATAGTTTTCTGGCAACAGTTTTCTAACAGCATAGTTATATGTTGTCACTAACGCCGATTGAATGGGGTGACAACAGTCGTACGAGAGAGACTGAGGGAGAGCGAGAGAGAGGAGAGGGAGAGACAGAGGGGGAGAGACTGAGGGAGAGCGAGAGAGAGGAGAGGAAGAGACAGAGGGGGAGAGAGAGCGGGAGAGAGACTGAGGGCACAGAACAAAAGCAGAAACGCCCTTATATAATTACACCCCATCATGTCTATAAGCCTGGCTATTTTATTGCATAATTGATCTAAATTGAAAGCCAATTGGTCCCGAATGCTGTCAGGGCCGAGCCTGGTAACCAGCCCCAATGAATCCTTCATCACTACTTTGACGATTCTGCGCCAAAGAACTTAAATTGATAAGAACTGAAGGTACAGTAATAACTTGTTCCACCGATTATTCCACTGCAGCCCAATGACAGCGGTCTGGTCCAATACCGGAAACAGTTACCGGGCGGAAACAGCCGCCATGACAGTCTCCCCACATCCATAAAAATGTTATTTTAGAGCCACAATATTGTTCTAAATATCAACAACTAGCCAACAGATATCAAAGCTGGTGGGCTTTATGGAAAGAGCATGACTCGAAATGGTTGATAGTTATATCAAACTGGTCATTCAGTGGCGTTTTACTGCCACACAACTAACGTGCTAACAGCTAGCTAGCCTAACATACAGGTGTGTTGTTGCAGCGCTCTGTAATGCGTTATCGGTAACATTAGATTAATTATTCATCTACCAGCCAATCTAGGTGTCCCGGACAGTACAGTATCTGTCCCGAAGAAACGCAGTGGATGGCCGTGGGTCCAGACCCATATGAAGAGTGATGACAACTGAGATTCATATGGGGCTGGATACCAGGCTAGCAGGGCTGGGTTGTGGCTGAACATCGTGCCTAATTCTTAGCATTCAAAGTGGATTGGATGAAATCCATCAGACATTCGCCCTTTGTAGAAAATAGTTTAGAAAATAATTTTCAAATTATCTGTTGCTGAAAACAATTAAGTATCTGTTTTTTGCACACACAAAAACGTATTGACAAGTGAGCTCTAATACCGTATTTACCTTACCTTTCTCAGTTGCCATTGTTTAATTGTCCCGTCGTTGCTCTGAGAAAGCCACATGAGTATGATGGTGCAACACCTTGCGTAACCCAATGAAACAAGTGCAGAATTATCTGAGCTGTGGTGAGATAATGTGAAATATATTTCAATCAACTAGACCCATATTTAAAACATGACAGTCTAGTTGAGAGGAAATGTGGCATTCAATCAACTAGACCCATATTTTAAATGACAGTCTAGTTGAGAGAGAATGTAAATATGGCAGTCTAGTTCCTGTTGGGCAAAAGAAGGCTGAAAGCAATGTTATGAATGAAGTGGTACAAGTTTTAATAGTATAGGTGATTTCCCAGGTCCTCATACTGATGGGTGCATGTGTGTGTGTGTGTGTGTGTGTGTGTGTGTGTGTGTGTGTATTGTTAGGTGTCTAGCTATCAAGCTAATCACCATGTTAAATATCATAGGTTTACCTTAACTTACCTTAACATCGACCCAAGCGCGCATAGCACGCCAGATGCCTAGTTAATCAAAATAACAACATTTCGATCCAGGTGGATCTTCGTCTGGTCAAACATTTTAAAAAACTGTTCTTACATTCCTTATATGGACATATCACCTGATGAATATCAGTCACAGGGTAGACACAGGTGACGTTCCTCAGGTATCAGGCACAAATTGGTTGCAATTATACAGAAAAATTACATATATCAGTGATGTCATCCGTGATGATGTCACCAGATGATGTCATCAGTGATGATGTCACCAGATGATGTCATCATTGCTCAAGGGACATCACTCAGGTAATTAGGTCAATCATTAGGTAATTAGGGCAATTAATAAGCCCTTCGAGAGCATTAAGCAGGCACAGAGCAGGCTGTGCCACACCGGCAGCATGGAGGTACGTTAGATCGCTCTTATCTCGTTCTCTCTCTGATATAATAAGCATAAGAGCGACTGTGTGTCGGAAAATAAGCCATTTACAAGACATAAATACAGGCATTTCACATGCCCTGTTTTCCTCGTTTTCAGGTCGCAGTTCAAACTGATTATCGTTTCTGCTGATGCTAATCAAACCAAGTTGTCAGGGTGACTTAAACATAAAGCTGGAAATAAGGTCCAGGGTGTGAAAAACAGGAATTATCCTTTAACAAAAGGCATACCTAGTGATGATATTCAGCATTTTCTGTTAAGCACATCAGTGTGTAGTCTGTTTTTAGAAAGATCCATTCATTTAATGGTTGTGTAGGTTGTTTTATTACTAAATAACATTAATGGTTTTGAATGCAGCATTTCATTTAGCAAGAGATTTGGGGGGTTTGCATTTTGTGTTTGTGGTTTTGAGAAAATGAGCCCTAGTTTCAAAACATGTTTAAAGCACTTGTGAAAAATTGTAATCCTAAAGCAGACACACAGATACAAGCACCTATATAGCTCTGAGTGACACTCATGCACATTGAGGTGTAATTGAATGAATCCCATGGACAAAGTCAAGCAACATGGAGTTACCACGTCTATAGAGTGCCAAAGTCGCGCCCTCCTCCGGGTTCGGCATGGGACCTAAGGGATTTCAGTCCCCATTAATTTTTCCGTAGACCTTTCCAAAAGAATCCAAATAAATATAGTGTAGCGGGTTGGGTTTGTGTGCTACTGTTCGTGTGTGTTATACTGTTCTGTGCATGGGGGTTAACTGTGGGATTGAAATGTCTGTGGGGATTTACGGGGGTCTGTGAAGGCGACATATAGCCAGTGGGTGGGGTGAGAGGGGGGTTCACCTGTGATTGGCTGGGGGGAGGGGAGCTGTGGGCGAGAGGGGAACAGCTCGGGGAGTTGGAGCGTGAGCCTGAGAGAGACGGCTGTGTTTTGGGGAGAGCTGAGAGCTAGGAGGGAGCTAGCGGGGTTTGAGTGTGTGTTGGGGGTTTGTTTTGGCGTGGGCTACGGCTGACAGTAGCCCTGGAACCTGTATTACAGAATAAAGTGCGGTAAACTAGATCCTGACTCACCGACTGGTTCCTGACAATGCTACAATAGGTTTACTTTGTCAAACCAAGTGATTCCGAATCAGGAGAGACCATAGAACATTTTACTCAGACCAAAACAAAAAAAGAGCGACCCCCACCATTTCCCACAGTTTTTTTTACGCTTTAGTTTTGGTCTGAGTGAAATATGTTATGTTCTCACTCTCCCCTGATTCTGAATATCGCTGAATTGCTTGATTTGACAAAGTACACCTATTTTTATAAGGCTTTTTCTAAACGTCTATGGAGAAATGAATGGGGAATGAAATATCTTGGGTCCCATGCCGAACCTGGACTTTGGCAATTAATATGGGTTTATTATAGTGTCGAGGAGTGTGTTGAGGTGTGTGTCTGTATTGCAAGGCAAACAGTGGTATGTGTGCAGCACCTATTGTTGATGAGGACAATTGCATGGTTATGGCTATCTTCATGCATTCAAAACCTGACAAGGTTACCATTACTAGTGAAGTCAAGCATGTACAGCAAGTTCAGGCAGCCACACATTGATTGGCAGTTTTAAAATGTTTATTAAAAAAATAAAATAGAGAAAAATTATATGGTACATAAAAATGTTCAAAACAAAAGCCGGGCAGTGGTTACCTCCGGCCACTGCTATCTAGGCAGCCACTTTGTGGCAGACAGCAGTACAATGCACACGTTTCAGCACGAAGCCTTCTTCAGCAGCGCGAGGACATTTTTTAGAGTGTTGTCCTGTTCCTTTTTTACTTATGATTTGTTTTGGCCTTGCACCTAAGTTGAATGTTGAGATTGAGTGTGCTCGCTATTGGTGAGTTTGGAAGCCACTTTGAGGGCCACTGCTCAGATGAATCAGCCAGGACCACCTTTCTCTAAGAGCAGTCGCCAGTTTACAATCCCTCATTGTATTGCAATGGAGGAGTGTATTGCATTTACATGTACATGTGTATGCCAGAACCTCAGCAGTCCCAGCCGCTCTCTGTCTCTGCCTGCCCTCCAACACCAAAGGCAGACTAGTACTGTCTCAGGTGAGAAGGAGCCAAGAGGGAACGACGTGGAGAGAGCCACCTAGGACCGCTGAGATGTACAGAGATTTCCGTATACAGACTTCTTAGGATACTGCATGTCAGTCTTTAAGCTCTCTGTCCAATGGCAGGTAATATATGACTGCTTTTTTAAGACCCTTTCAATTATTTGAAAGGGATATTATTATCAGCTATAGGGGTGTAAATCAGAAGTTTCATCACGATACAATATTGTATAGATTATTTGATACAATATTTGCTGATATTATAAAGTCACAATACAATTTCCATTCAATTCAGGGGTCTTTGATCGATATGAAACAATTTCATATGCCCATTTAACAATCAGAACAATAGCTACAAAATTTAAATCAGAATCAGAATCACTTTTATTGCCACATTTTTTTGGATGGGTTTGTCCATATTATTTAGGTCAGTGGACACAACACAGAGCTCACACAAGCATTAAATGACACAAAGAGAATTCTACTCTCCAAGTCTCTTTTATTACAGAAAATTTCCACCACAGTTGATACTTTCACCATGTTTCAATAGCACATCCAACTCTCCTATCATCACACAGGCAATATTGTTTTACATAATATGGTACGTTTAAGCATTAAGCACTGCGTTGTATTAGCATATCTAAAGTCCACATGGCTGTATCTAAAGCATTAGTGGTGACCAGTGGTGGGTAGAAATTCTGATATAAAAAAATAAGTAAAATTGAGACACTGGAGATATACAGTTTGAAAAGGAACATGAAAAGTTCCATAAAAAACTACTTTCGTAGCATTACTCTAGGCGCGTTATGCATACTCCAACCCTGGTCTCGTGGAAGCTGCGCGTTATGCACACTCCAACCCTGGTCTCGTGGAAGCTCCAGTGGAACTCTAATAGTTCCATTTTCACCACATTCATTGGTGAAGAAGATCCCAGTAGGTCCAGTCAGCTTGTTGCCAGGAAACATGGTCTGGACTTCGGCACCTGGGTTAGCTTGGGACCAGTCCCAAGCCTGGCCGGCGATGAGGAGGCCACCACCCCCTTTCACGAAGTGCAGCAGCCTCTCCACCTGTAAGTAGGGATTATTCTAATTGGTTTATTGGGTTTTTCAGTTCAAACATACTACATATATACAGTGACATAAGGAAAAGCAAGGCATGAAGCACCAAAAAAAAAGAATAATAAAAAATACTATAACATTTACAATACAGAGTTTGCAGGGGATACACTAAGTGCTGAGGATATGTTATCTGGCAATCACTGTCAAGAGCTTTGCTATCTCGACACGGCAGATACTATATTATAACATCCATAATACACAGTTATCATATCCATAGTGTCAAACCCTAGACAAAACCAAAAGCCAACACTTGAATCACTGAATCTCAATTAGGCAGTATTGGGAGGAGAGAGGTATTTTTGATCAAAGTACTCCAGAAAGGGATCCCACACTCTAAGACATTTCGGAGTCGAACCACCTATAGTGTATTTCAGTTTCAGCTTGAGCACCAGAGATTGTAACTCCCGTGAGGTGCTACACCAAAAATGGCAATGGCAGGGTCGGGATCAATGTCCTTCCCACAGATGTAGGATCATTTTTCAAAGATAGAGGACCAAAAAGGGACCAGGGACGAGCACGACCAGGACATGTGATGTAGAGTGGCTGGGGCCCGTTTACACCTACAACATGTCGAGCCCAAGCCGGGGTACATCCTGGCAAGCCTACTTTTCGATAAGTGAAGTCTGAGATTTCATTTGTGAAATCTTGCTCCCATAACTCCTTCAGATGATCAAGGGTGGGCGAAGTTACCATTTGGCATTTGAATCATGCTATATCATCTGGATATAAGGCCTCTGCCTATAGTGGATCGAAAAGTATACACTCTTCTATCCAGCTATCAGGTGGAGACGATGGGGATGGGACCTGCAGATATTTAAAAAGATGTGTTCCTGGAATGTCATATTCCCTCTTTAGTAGGGATGGGCATTGTTAATTTTATTGACATTGATACCATTTTCAAGACTGCTTAACGATCTTTATCGACACCACCATCAAAACCTTTCTATTATTTAGTGGAAAGATGAGACGACAATAATTTCTTAACAGAACTGGTATTGCATTTATAAAGAAAATAAATAAATAATATATACTGCTTTGGCATGTTTTAGTCATCCTAGCAAGCATCAAATTGAGAAATGATGTGACCGAAGGCCATGAGGAAATTCAATTCTTCTTTGTTGAGTTTAATGATGGTTATTGAGAGGAAATTCAATTGAATACAAATAAAAACTTTAGACAAGAGATGTATGTTTGTGCACCAGTGATTTGAAATGACAGGACTCTCATCTCTTGAGACAATGAGACATAATGCTATATTAAGTTATAGCCAGGACCCATTAGTCTTGATAGCAGTATCGATAAGCTCAGACCTTATTGATTTTGAGAAATGTGTTAGCGGGCCCGGGTCTCGATCTCCATCCCTACCTGTAAGCCATTGTTGTACGCATCGCAGCAGAACACGCCCAACGAGTCATCGTACGAGGTCACGGACTTGGCATTGGTCCCGTCTTTAAACAGCATATCCTTCAGGCTCTCCAACCCGCAAACGCCCACCCACGTCTTATCGTGGGGCTTCAGCCACTCAATGGCATTTTTAACAAAACGCCCAGCGGCTAAGAAGGCCTGGGAGAGGTAGGCCTCATGGGACAGCACCACAATGCGGCCTTTGCCATACTGGGCGGCCGCGAGCATCACGGAGCCGTTGGGGGTGACGGCGATGGGCAGTGCACGGGCACTCGTCAGCCTCAGGGGACAGGGCAGTGGTTGCCCCACAAACTTAAACTCTTCTATCCCCTTCACCAGGGTACGGTACACTTGGTAGTTCTGCATCTCTCTGAAGACTGGACGGTTCACATGGTTCATGTAGCTCTCCATTTTTCTGCCGGCTGGACGACCTGTCAGAATATATCATAAAGTTTAGCTATGTAGCATAATTCAAAGAGGTCATCAGAAAACAAAGAAAGCAGTGTCTCCATGTTGAGCCATGGTTGAGGGCAGAATCAAAATCATTATTGGATTCATTACAATGTGACAACATTAAACATTCCAAAGTGTAATGAGAGCCATACGTAGGGACACTGGGGTTACTTCCGTCTGTTGAAGCGCAAGAACAGACCGGAAGTAACTTCCGGGGGCCCCGTGCTGCCCGTTCCCCGTGAGTGTCCCTACAATATGTTTTCATCAATGGGATTTATTAGATTGTACAAAAAAAGTCTGTTAGTCTAACTGTAACCAGATATGGCAATGAAAAGGCAATGAAAAGGGTTCAAGCCTTTTCTGAAGGGTCGAAGGTGGGCCCCGACCCGCCAGAACAGCAGCCTCTCTGTGTTCCGGCACCTCTTCATTTACAAATTAAGCACTGGTGGCGGCCACCTTGGATTTATCAATTTTGAGGCATTATTGGCCATTTTTGAGCTGGCATACAGCAGATTTGATTTCAGCACCACTCAATACCTGTGAAAACCATATTAGGCCAATAAATCTGTGGGGGAAAAACACCTAAGTAAGAACAAATTTATACAAAAGTTGTTGTTGTTTTTTACGGTATCAGCAATTGTAATTAATACAATTCTCTTTGTTTGTTAATTGTTTAATTCATATAGGCTACCCATAGAATATACAAAAGGTTTTTCAATGGATTCTGTTACCATCAGTTAATTATTTATTGACAAATCCAAGATGGCGTCCCAAGAGGGGGCCCTAAATTCTGGTGAATAGGATAACAAATTTAACTAATAGATATTATCATGAAACTTCCCCAGTTGATTACTTATATTAAGACATTTTTTGTATTACAAGTTTTCTGAAATGTTTTGTTTAAATATGCAAATTTGCAGAAAACAAACCCATTAGGCCAGTCAATATATGAAAAAAGAGCACCTAACCCTGAACAAATTGACACAAGCGGTCATTTTCAAGATGGTGGCTGCCGGGAGCTTAAAATAGCTATATCTCATTTTACTATTCAACCATCTTGAAAATGACCTCTTTCCGGAATTTAAATCTTTCTATATTTTCACTATGTTATTTAACATGCCGAATAGTACCAGAATCCATTGAAAAACCTTTTGTATCAATTTGTTCAGGGTTAGGTGATCCTTTTTTTCATACATTTACTGGCCTAATGGGTTAGTTTCTACAAATTTGCATATTTAAACATACCATTTCAGAAAACTTGTAATACAAAAAAAGATTGTCTTAATGTAATTTATTTCTATGATGGTACATTAGTATGGGAACTCACCCGTGTAGTCTGTAAATAGGCAGCTGTGTAGACTCAGCAGATCTGGGTCTGATACAGAGGTCTGTGCTCCACACCTGTATTTATCGTCCAGGACACTCCCACTCATGGGCGTGGCCTGGGCAGGGCTGTTTTATGATTGATGGATTGATTGATTGATTGATTTCTGTGTCATGCCCAACCCTCATGGGTTTACAGCACACACACAAAAATACAAAATACAACAATAAACCAGCGCTAGATAGAATGGTACATTTAAGTTAACACACAAGTTGCAAGTCTACTGCTCAAACAACAGAATAGATCATTCCATCACTTTCTAAACAAAATCTTCTGTCTTTGCTCCCATGCCTAACAAATAAAATTGGCTATGAAGAAGGTTCCTTTTTTTCAAATACAAATCCAGTTTCTCATAATCATCCAACTAAAGACAGTCAACACAAATAGAGGACATTTTTACTAAAGAGTACTTCCCTTGCATCATCATATACACTATAATAGAACAAAACATCGATCTTCTTCCGGGGTAGCATTAAACCTACCAGTCTCTATTACTAAAGGAAGAGGTCCAGAGCATAACTGAGCACACAGAGATCTTTGTTGTCTGTCCAAATCAAACTTCACATAGGGTTCTACACAGTAACTGTCTTTTATGTGACAATAGGTTCTTAGTTTTGGTTTATATCATAAGTCAACAGACCATTTATCTTTATACAGAATAAACATATTACTCAAAGACTCTCGGGTATCACATAATAAACCTTTTCTGAAAAATAAATGACAAATCGTTCGAATAAAATTCAATTAATTTGCCCAGGGATGACTATGGGCGATGTCCCAATTAAATATCTTTTAGTGAGTCTTTGGTCAGACATTCTCACAAGTCTATTCCAGAGTCAAAGCATTTTACTTTTGTGTCTGATGCTTGGGGATTCCCAACCCATATCACCACTAGTGGCCAGAACTGAAGTGAATGTATGACCTTGATTCTAGGTCATACAGGTCATACAGGTCATACTCGTCCAGCGTCAAGCCCAGATATTTATAATGATCCATATAGTGCTAATGAACCCAAATTAAATACAAAAGAGCTCTCCCTTGATGTGCGTCTAAAATTTACTATTTGTGTTTTGTCTTGATTTACTATGTCTCCATTTTCAGCACCATTCGACAACAATGTTCAACATGATCCGCAGGTCATTTTCGTGTTTAGCAAGTAAGACTATGTAATCCGCGTACAATAGTATGCCCACAATCTGGTCGTCAAAATGTTTTATGAATAGCCCCGCATCTTAAAAATAAATAAATGAATAAATAAAATAAATAAATCAGTAAATAAATTAATAAATTAATAAAAATCTGCGGTATTACTGTTTTTCAAAGGCTGTGGCGGGCTCACTTTTTAAAGCTAGCTGCTAGCGTGATGACCACACAAAACTACAACCCCTACAGAATCCATTGTTAGCAACCATGTCTAAAAAGGGGTCTAAATATTCTAATGTGTCTGCCCTGCTGGGAAATGTACATAAACGGCTTTGGAGCCCCCATACGGGTGGATCGGGACAGTGAGGTAACACATAAAACACAGAGAGGTGTGTCTTTACATCAATCAAAACACAGGCAGGAGGTGTGTCTTTACATCAATCAAAACAGGGAGGAGGTGTGTCTTTACATCAATCAAAACAGGCAGGAGGTGTGTGTCTATATCAATCGGAGATGGTGCAATAACTTCACCCTGCAGTTATGCACGCCTGATATTGTCCATCTAAATTAATCCAAAAGCCAATGAGGATGTCGCAGCGAACACCATTTTCAGAGCGGTGCAGACACTGCAATCTACCTCCCCTGATGCCCCCAATATTATATTAGGAGACAGTTTTTTTTTTATCAATACATCAGCTGCCACACACGCCACAACAAAACTCTGGACTGCTATGGCTCCATAAAGGGAGCATATACTGTAAATCTGAGGCGGGCCCTGCCCTTGGATCTTCTGATCATAATACTGTGCATCTTCTACCCATTTACAAGATGGTGATGAGGAGGGAGACGGTGCACAAAAGACAGGTGAAGGTCTGGAATGAGGATCCCTTTCTTGCCCTGCAGGGGTGCATTGATTGCACAGATTGTTGTGTGTAGTTATATATCTGAGGGGGCAATTGCCCTCCCCCTTTTTTTTGCCTAATTACCAAATTCTTAGCATTCAAAGTGGATTGGATGAAATCCATCAGACATTCACCGTTATTTGTAGAAAATAGAACATGAAAATACAATCATTTTCAAATTGATTGATTGATCTGTTGCTGGAAAACAAGTATCTGTTTTTTGCACACACAAAAGCTTTTTGACAAGTTTGCTCTAATACCGTACTTTACCATTCTCAGTGTTATTTGTCTCAACGTTGCTCTGAGAAAACCACATGAGTATGATGCTGCAACACCTTGCATAACACAAGGAGAATGTGAAATATCTTTCAATCAACGACTCATATTTAAAACATGACAGTCTAGTTGAAAGGAAATATGTCATTCAATCAACTAGACAAATAATTTAAATTACAGTCTAGTTGAGAGAATGTAAATATGGCAGTCTAGTTCCTGTTTGGGCAAAGGAAGGCTGAAAGCAATGTTATGAATGAAGTGGTACAAGTTTTAATAGTATAGGACTATAGGTGATTTCCCAGGTCATATGGGTGCATGTGTGTGTGTGTGTGTGTGTGTGTGTGTGTGTGTGTGTGTGTGTGTGTGTGTGTGCGCACACGCGAGCGTGTGCGTGCGTGCATGTTAGGTGTCTAGCTATCAAGATAATCACCCTGTTAAATATCATAGGTTTACCTTAACTTCAACTCTATACAGGCCCAACACACGTACTGTCCGGCAGAGAATTGTAAGACAATGTACTAACCTAATGTGAGGAGTTGTGACAATCATTGCTGTATAGGCAATAATGGCAATGAACTGCCTTTCGTATCATTATGTCTTCCTTATAAACTACTACTTACTTATGTACAGTATTACGCTACTTTTTCCATTACTTTCACCAAAATAACCGCAGAATGACACCGCCATGCCGTAACATCTCGAAAAAGAATTCCAATCATCCTAAAGTCAGTGTCAACTGTCCAGGATTCTAAATGTTATTCTTTTCCTTTGTTATTGTCATCTATAGTGGTTATTTGCCTAAAAACACACAATTTGATCAGGAAATGATTGTATCTTTATTTAAATATACTTTGATTAAAAACAATGTCTTGGTATTAGTCATTTTTTAATTATTATTACTAGTGGACCCATGGGAGTTAGACGACCCTGGGAGTTAGACGGACCCCCTCTAGTCTGGAACACAGTGGTGTCCAAAGCCTCTGGGACACACTCAAATTCATCACCAATCACAGATGATATCACTTACCCTGTAATAAGAATGAGAAGTTTCTGTGTGTGTGTGTGTGTGTGTGTGTGTGTGTGTGTGTGTGTGTGTGTGTGTGTGTGTGTGTGTGTGTGTGTGTGTGTGTATGTGTGTTGGTGTGTGTGTGTGTGTGTGAGAGAGAGAGAGAGAGAGAGAGAGAGAGAGAGTGAGCAGAATTTTGTTCAGTCACAGCTATGTCATTTTACGTGCGATCGGGCTGAAGTCAGGAAGTGTAAAGAGCACCCATGTTGGGTGACCCAACAGAAAATTTAATCTGGCTGTTTTTTTGTTTTTGTTGTTGTTGTTGTTGTTGTTTTTTTAAGTGACTGAGCCCAGTTACTTTTTTGCCCCCCCCCCCCTTTTTTATGTTATAATTATGGAGTATCACACAATCCAAAAATGAATTCACAGATTGAGGGTCAAACTATACAACAAGTAAAAACAGTGTAGGACTTTGGCTCGACTGTACATTGTCTTGGTCTGATCACCTCAACAAATTAGTTGCCAAGATGGGCAGAGCAGTTCTAACATCAGTATTGTTTCGCCAAATTGTTTGTTCATTGGTTTTATGCCATCTGGATTATTGCTCGGTGGTGTGGGCATCTGGGTTACTGTAGAAAGTTACAGGTAGTACAAAACAAGGCAGCTAGACTGGTCTTGGGCTGCCCCCTATAGGTCTAGTGTAGCATGCATGCACGTCTCTCATGGCTTAGTGTTGAGGAAAGGCTTTCGGCCAACCTACTTATATATTTTCATAGAGTTATTCAAACTCAGACTCCTAAATTTCTTTACAATAACATAATTTATAGTTCAAATATTGATACACACTTCACCAGAGGAGCAATTGGTGGACAGATTACCTTACCCCGACCAAAGTCTAACTACATGAAGAAGGCTATAATATACAGAGCTATCGCTATCGCTGTCGTGGATATATATATATTATATATATATATATATGTTTGTTATATTATGTATATGTTATATACTATGTTAGTTGTGGGCCCACCACATGTGAATTAGAGCATACAGAGGAGAGAGAAGACCATCAAGAGTATAGAAAACCGACCTATTGAACTTTGGCCGTGATGAACAAACTATTGTAGTATGCAGCAGTGGGAGGACTTTCATTGATCTACAATATGGGTTAAAGTGATGCGCAGTTATTTTGCGTGCACTGCAATTAGGAAGTTACTGACCCGCCTTCAACAGCCAATATAGCCAGTTTAATTGAAAGAGAATATTCTGTTATACACACATGTGTATTGTACAATTCATATAGTCCAGATTCAAGATACAACATTCTACTTCTTCTCTGCCCCCGCGGTGCCGGAGCAGCCGAGCCAGTACTTGCCGATGGATCTGGGATATGCAGGGTCAACTTTCTTGGTCTTCAGGTCCACTCTGTAGTACTTATCTAGAAAGCAAACACAGACAATAAACCTGACCATTTGTTTTCAGTGCGGGGAAGACTTGTGAGTAGCAGTGGGATAAGCAGTGATATGTCACGGCTGCTATCCTTGTGTTTTTAGCAAGAGTTGTTTTGGAGGAGGAGTAACTCCTCCTCCAAAACAACTGTCGTCAAAATGTGATTGGCCAAACCTCCAATTGGTCCAACAGCACAAGACTGTGGTTGGTTGCACTGGGAAAATCCCAGTTAGGATCAGCAAACCTCTGGATGAATACTCATAGCTTAACAAGGAATAGTAGCTTGGAACTGTCATCACTGTATTTTTGCTGGTATAGATACCTCCCAAAACTCAAGCTGTCAGTAGTTGCATTTACAGTACATGCACACTTTTTCCTCAATCTGATTTAAATCAACCGGTTTAAAGATTTCGGGTCAACTGTTTGAGCCAGTTACACATCCTTTGCATCGAGCAGGCTACCTTAAACTGAGACCAGTAAAGCAGTAGCAGGCTGGTAGCAGGGCAGTGGCAAGGTGGCCTTAGGGATCTCAGGGCATCACGGCCAGAGGGAGGGGC
>NW_028151004.1:0-32250 GCF_964638095.1 Poromitra crassiceps | reverse complement strand
GGTGTACCGGAATTTGAATGTCTAGGGTCCCTAGATTTTTGTGACATCAAAATTGGGTCACGAGCCAAAAAAGGTTGGGAACCCCTGCCCTGCAATTGATTTGAGTGTTGATTTAGTTATACAGAGTTATGTTGTAAATAATTCCAACTCTCTCCTTCCCTCCACCCAGGTGTGGAGGCTGGGGTGGAGTCGGGTCAGAAGAGGCTCTTTATGTCTCATGGAGGCTGCAGAGACGGCCTCAACCTGCAGCAGGGCTCCCAGTACCTCGTCATCGCCCCCAAAGAGGACCAGTGGACCATAGACAGCGACACCAACAGGTAAGGAGGAGAAGTGACATGGATCAGAAAGTTTCAATTCAGATATTATTAGATATTGGTTTACAGTTTTGAATGATCCCTCTCTGCATTATGTCCTGCTCCAACATCCTGTTTTAACATCCACTCACACCCCGCCGTTCCCTCCTGTGCCCCTGAGTGACAGCGACTTGTAATTGACATCTTAAATTGAACCTGAACCTGAAATGATAAAGTTGGTCTGCAAAATACATCAATATTATATCGATATCATGAGAGACTACATATTACTGGCCTTCGTCTGCAGAGTGCTCCAGCAACTCCAGCCTCCAGGCCATGGGCGTAGGTTTGATTTGGAAAGTGGTGGGGACATTTGGCAGGGGGAGCACAGCCCCCCTAGGGGTGGCCGGGGGCATGCTCTTCCCGGAAGAAAATTGTGTACATTTTAAAGTAAAATGCATCAATCTGGTGCACATTGAGAGCAAAATGAAGAGGCTAGATCTATGAAGAACTACACAATCACATTAATATAATCTTTATTATGATGTAGCTTTACAATGAAAAAATAAATAATTATCCCGTATTGTCCATACATAATTCAATCAATTCTCTCTCACTCTTAATTAAGAACATTCACATATCCAAAAACAAAGATTGAACCGACATATATCTTTGGAGGACTCTCTCTCTCTCTCTCTCTCTCTCTCTCTCTCTCTCTCTCTCTCTCTCTCTCTCTCTCTCTCTCTCTCTCTCTCCATTTATTTAATGCCCAAGCACAGCAGCACAGCAGGGAAATCAATGTACAACCTTATTTATACTGTAGCTTATTCAGAATATCAGAACCACACATGTGCCTATCCTAACAGCAGAACAGCGTAACAGTCGGCACAGCTGCTAAATCAGAGGTGCCCAAATTCTTTTGTATGAAGGGCCACAAATGTATCTGGATGGAGAGCAGTGCAGTGAAATTACATTAGATTAAAATGTATTATAATGTATAGACAATTTATGTTCTAAGTCTAAAATAAATTCTCAATATAATAAAAACGTTATCAGAACTTATAGGCGCTGGGCCAAGACCGTTTTTCGTGTTGTTGATTGATCCTCATCGAAAGGTTACACAATATTTTATGTATGATGTCAAATAATTCTATGAAGTCTAAAACTGTTTGTTGGCAGCTCTGGTTTGATCGAGGTTTTTTGATAAATGTATATTTTAATCGTCACTCTACTCAGGCAAATCGCGGGGTAGCTGTAGTTTATGAACCATTCAGAGCGTAGTATTTAATGCCTCAACCAATTGCAAGACGCACGCGCACGGCTTAAAGGACCCCGATTTGATCCAGGATCTGCTTGGCCGAAATGTAAACAACGCTCGCCTACGGATCGATGTGTGATTTCCAGGTAAGAATAAACGCACAATGTTGAGCATTTAACATTACATGTTATTCACAGGTATATGCCACACTATATATTATCTCAGACACTAGCCTAATTGTGTTTGGTAAGATAAAGACATTTGATAAATTAATGAATTTTCCTTGTAGGCTGTAGCTAGAACAGTATGTTGCTATAGCTAGCGAGGTGGAGGTAACGTTAATGTTAGCTAGATTAGGCTACGGTAGCATTATCGATCTAATGAATTCTAGCCGTAAACATTTCAGAAGCTAGGTTAGCAACGTTGGCCACACATGTAACATACAGTAACTACTACGTTTTCTATTATTAGAGATTCCAAGAAGAGAGAACATTGCCTCTGGCGATGACTAACTGTGACGGTGGGATGGGGAACAGGTCAACTGCTAGCTGTGTCTATCACGGACCCAAACCTGGAATCACCTCATTCAATGGAAAGGAATTGCTTCAAAATGTCCCCATTCGATGGGGTGGAGTTGTACAATCTCTACAACCCAGTTTCTCCGGGTTGTAGAGATTACTTGCAAAACCCCATTCAATGGACAGCTCTACAACCCAGTTTCTCTGGGTTGTAGAGATTACTTGCAAAACCCCATTCAATGGATAAACCTGGGGTCTCCGAGGCCTGGGTGGGCCGCAGGACCCTGTGGAGGTCCTGGGGTCGCTTCGGGGGGTCTGCGGGCCGAACGGAAGGTCTGGGGGCCGAACGGAGGGTTCGAGACCCTCGGGGGTCGTCTCTGGAGACCCCTCCAAGCCTCTCCCATGCCCCATGCCTAATCCTAACCCAGACCCTAACCTCTCCCACCCCCATGCCTAAACCTAACCTCTCCCACCCCCATGCCTAAACCTAACCTCTCCCACCCCTAACCCTGAACCTAACCTCTCCCACCCCCCATGCCTAACCCTAACCCTAACCCACCCCCCATGCCTAAACCTAACCTCTCCCACCCCCATGCCTAAACCTAACCTCTCCCACCCCTAACCCTAACCCACCCCCCATGCCTAAACCTAACCTCTCCCACCCCTAACCCTAAACCTAACCTCTCCCACCCCCCATGCCTAAACCTAACCTCTCCCACCCCCATGCCTAAACCTAACCTCTCCCACCCCTAACCCTAACCTCTCCCA
The DNA here is from genome assembly GCF_964638095.1 of Poromitra crassiceps. Taxonomy (NCBI): domain Eukaryota; kingdom Metazoa; phylum Chordata; class Actinopteri; order Beryciformes; family Melamphaidae; genus Poromitra; species Poromitra crassiceps. The sequence continues at coordinate 29,413 of NW_028151004.1, read as the reverse complement.
TCCCCCATGCCTAAACCTAAGGACACAGGGGTCCAAGCAGACCCTCCCCATGCCTGCAGAGGTGGGCAGGGTGGTTGAGAGAAGAGCCAATGGAGAATCCTATCCATTAAATGAGGTTTTGCAAGTAATCTGTACAACCCCTGAATCCTACCCATTAAATGGGGTTTTGCAAGTAATCTCTACAACCCCATGGAAACTGGGTTGTAGAGATTGTACAACTCCTCTCCATTCGATGGGGGCATTTGAATGCAATTCCTTTCCATTGAATGAGGTGATTCATAGTAGATCGGGTGCAGCTCTTGTGTCTCCATGCTACTTTCAGGCTACTACACATCATTTTGCTCCTTGTATGGGATGAAGACCCGTCGTTGACGTTGGGGAAGACAACAATTTCGATATGCAGCCTGCAGTGACAATTTGTTGTGGCAGGCAGGGTTCCTATGCAGGTCTGGAAAAGTATTTAACATTTATTTGATCATTTCCAGGCCTTTGGGTCCAATACACACATAATTCTAGCTTTTATGTTGTAGCCACTTTGAGTCCAGTTTTTGTTGATGTGAGTAATGTTCAGATAGAGGGATGCTATTTACTATCTAGCTACTGTCACTGTCAGTATGCATTATCAAATACCTACATAAATCAAATCCAGTCAAGAACATAGGGTCTGCCTGGGAAAATATGTAATTTAAAAATGGAAAGCATGTAGGAACCCTGCCAATCATCTCACATATTGATATTTGTGGCTGTGAAGAACAGTCTTAATCTATACAGTGATATGCAGGCTATCATTACATTTTATAAAACAAACTGCAATTGTGCAACAATTACATTTTATGTACAGTACTTGTTAGTATAGTTTCATGTTTGGTTTTACCTGTAATAAATGGGGATTTATATCTGTGCCTTTTATTTACCATCACAGCATAAATGACAATGCATAACCCCTCCTAATGTGATGTCAGAAAATCTAAGTAATTATGCATGACATATTACATTTCAGGACATGTGGCATAGAATATTTTTTTATTCCAAAATAACAACAGATGTGGGACACTCTTAAAGAACAATCAATTAACTATTCATACTATTTACAACAGTAACATTTACAGTGCTGAATAATGGAGTTGCATGAATATGAGTGTGCACTGATGATGTGGCCTACAAAGATGGGTTAGTGTAGTGACCGGCAGCATTTAATTGAGAAATGTTATAGTGTAACCTACATAGAAAAAAGTTTTACCTGGGCACTTCACAGACTGCCTGGAGTAAAGACACATGTGTAAAGACACAACGTGTCTGCACGTTTATTAATAGGGGCCGAGTGACATTTCGACAGATAATCTTCTTCTAGTCTTCTTCAGAGTCAAAAAGACTCCAATGTTAGACTTTTTTAAATGTTAGTTGTACAAAATCCCCCCACCAGTTCAGCCTCACCTAACCAGCCACACCTGGGGCCCTGATTGAGCTGCACCTGGGCTCAATAAAGGGTGGTTGATTGGGTGAAGCTCAGTAGGCCAGGCTCAGTTTGCCATGTATGCTGTTGAGAGGAGGCTGCTCTGTTCTGTTCTTCCCAATTGATTGTCCATGTGCAGATGCATCGTTTGAAGTGTTAGTTTATTATAGTTAGTTCCTTTGAATATTGATTGAGTATTTGATTTGAATTAGATTTATTATATTACTTTACAGTTGAATTTGTTTTCCCTTGTTTGATCAAATCCTTTGTTAATACCTTGTTTGTCTTTTAGGCCAAATCATCTGTCCACATGATTTTCCATCATTAATCAATGGATTTGGTTTGTAAATAAAAACCCTTGGCATTAGTTCCTCTGAATCCTCCTCATTCCACCTGGATCTCTCACTTGCTGAGGCTACACCTGTAACCTCCACTTTTACAGTTTAACACAGTGTTAGTGTCAGAGGTATGCACCTTGCTGCTACAAACTGAACATTTTCTAGTTGGAAAAAATAAGATTATTAAATACTATAATTAATTGGGCTATATTTCATATGCTACATTTCAAGAGACAATCTGTGATGACATGTTTCCTGTCACACCTAGCCCTCATTCGCAGCTTGACAGAAAACGTTCAGGCTCTGGAGATCTGGGATGTACTGGTAGTCCTTATCAATGCTGTCCAAAACACATCCTACAGGAGAACATAAAACTGTTATTCTTTAACGTTTCCCTGATCTAATAAGTTACTTTTCATTAAACTGCGTTCGATTTGAGGCTGCCAACAAACGGAATCGTGTTCAGAAGAAATGTATTTAGTTCATATGAAAAAATAACCTAAACTCAAGATGGGGATCGATCATCTTAAAAACTAAAGCAGATAGCAGCCTTCGGCCCGCCACCTATTATATTAAAAACATTATTAAAGGCATCATGTGTGCTTTTTTTTGTCCACTAGATGTCGCCATTTTGAACCAAAACAAAGGGGTGTTACCCAAACCATCTTGATTCCCACCCACCAGATCGGAGCACTCCAAGCTCTCCCGCCTCCCTCTCATCACATCCCCTCCCCCACCCATTTTGTTTTACAGTGGACCTGAATGCAACATGCAAGATACCTGCTGGAATAGCTTTCAATACTCTTTATGACTAAAAGGCTAGAAGTAACCTCATGTGTAAGATAATACTGTTCTACATTAAAGTAAACATTTAAATAATTAAATTGGATTTATTTAGCTTCAAGAGTGCGTTTTTGTTCTTGTGTGACCCTCAACAGGCTTTGAGAATCCCCGGCCATGCACTTACTGATACTTATGCTTAAATTAACCCACTCATATTCTCGTTTATTTCAAGAAAAACATTTTGGCTAGTGGAAATTCTAATTGGCTGGTAACTTTGAAATCTAGCAGCCATATTGGCAGATGGTCAAAAAAGTTAATTTCAAGCCCTGCAGGGAGAGCAGGTGGTGACATAGGAGTGAGTGAGAAAAGGATCAAATATTGGTGGTTAAGAAGACTGAATAATGACATCACAACTGTTAATTTAAAATGAATTCCTCTAAACCTGGCTTCAAATGCAGCAAATTTTGACCCCAGCCCTCAGCAAAATCTGGACCTCTGGTAGCGAGGCCACTTTTTTTTTGTGGCCCTCTCTATCATCAAAGTTGCCCATCCCTGATCTAGTGAAAGCCAGGCCGGCAACGTTGACTCTGGTCTGAGATCTTTCTTTTCGGCTGTGATTTGGCTAAAGTATGCGGTTTCTTAGGTGGATGAGGATTGCTGGAAGCTCCTGCATCGGCGTCCGCCATCTTGCTCATCAAAATTCTCTTTTTGGCTGTGGGCTGGGCGGGGCTCACTAGGTCTGCCGCTCCAGAGGGAGGGACTTCAATATACACACATCAGATTCGGGCAACAGGCAGAAACAGAAGCTTGGTAAGCACAAAACAGGGGGGGCGTGGCTTAGTTGTAAACACTGAAATGCCACACTGTCATGCCTCTCCACATACCAGGTAATGGTTTGGTGATATTTAATAGTGCTGAATCCTACACATAGTGCCTTTAATACTAGTTCAACGTGAAAACTAGTTAAACATGGAAAAAAAATTAAAATAACTTTTTTCTGAAAATAAACATTGTTGAAATACTGAATAACTTTATTTGATTTAACAGTCAGTTGTTGACTACATGCAGACGTTGATAGAACTATTAGGCTACTTCAATATATATGGCACTGAATCGTCACAAAAGTTAGACGTTGCAATGTTCCGGACCTTTGCTCCAGATCATTTTCTCTAACTGGACCTCTTAGAATTTTACTAGCATTTACCATATCACTGGAAATTGGGACGATGGAGAAAAACAATAGTACAATAATATGCGTTCCCCTAAAAATCTATTGAGGTCTTATAAATATTGTCTACTGCTGTGTGTTATCATTCAAGCAGCGAGTCATACTTTGAGTGAAAAAGAGCTGGGAGTCAGTGAGAAACAAGCAAAATATTTTTCTTGTCTTTATTACTACTTAATGAAATATGCTTCTGAAAAATAGGTCATACAAGTCACTGTATGTGATCTTAACTATATAGATAAACAAACTATGCACAATGCAGTTTTAATTACAATCTGGCTTTAAATCATTGGAGAATTTGAGTCCTTTGCTGATGTTGTTAAATTGGAAACGTACATGCTTTATAGACGGTTTTAACTTGACAAATTTACCACAATTAAATATATAAAACAGTTGAATAATAAACCTAAATGAATAAAGAATGAATACAAGGTAATACAGGGGTAGATGGATAGAACTAGAAAATGAACAGGCATGCAACTAAACACAGATGTAAACAGATAAAAGTGAATGTGAAGAAGAAACACAATTACAAAATAAATTATAAAAAAGGAGATACACTGCCATTCAAAAGTTCAAAAGCTTAAAAGTGTAAAAGTTTGGAGCCGAGAAAACTCCATTCCCCCGAAAGGAACCAATGACTCCACCCAAGGCAGCACCAACCAATCAAATAAGGCACAGCCAAGACACTGACACTGCCCCAAACCCCCTGCCCATCAAGAACAAACCACGCACAGCGATGACACGCTCTTTGCCCGAGAGGCAAAGAGCACCCCGCCACCCCCCGAGAGGCAAAGAGCACCCCCCGCACCACACAAAGACCACCCCCCGCACCACACAAAGAGCACCCCCCGCACCACACCACTAACAAGCCAAAACAGCCCACACAAAGACAGCAGCACACACCTCTGCAACAAAGCCCCAGTACAGCCTCCAGTCCTGCCAAATCCACAAGCACTTCATATGTACATTGTATTTCTATCCTTCACTTTGATGGTTGTCATGATGCTGCCTTCTTGGCCTGGTCTCTCCTGACAAACACATTTTAAGTCTCATTATGGCTACCTGCTTAAATGAAGATTGAATAATGCTGTGTCTTGATTCGCCTTTTTCATCTCGGCTTTTTTGTGTCTAAAAGGCAGGGAATAACACAGGTGCAACCAAAACATTAACGAGCGCCCCGGCACCAGAACACCTGAATGGATTGTAAGTTGGAAACCCTCATTAATGTTTTGCTTGCACCTGTGTTACTTCCTGCCTTTTAGACACAACCTGGCTGCTGGTGAAAAAGGTCCATAATAGCCCATGAAGTCATGTTGTGTTCAGATTCTGGGGTTTGTCTTCTTGGGTTTGTGGACTTTGCTGTACAGCTCAGATGGATCGTCATCAGCTTCCTGGCTGCTGGTTCTGAGAGGAGGGAAATATATTAGTGCATTCTGAAGATAAGAGGATGTTCATAACATTAACTAAAACAGGTAGAACATGTAAATACAACGGTAATAAAATGGTTATAATCTATAAAGATCTTTGTCTACTATATTGTTTAATGTGCATATCAAGGACAGAGTGCTAAAGAGTAAAAAAAAACAAAAATAGCCGCAGTGTAGTGAAAAATGTGTAATTTCATTTCAAGTGCGTTCTCTTTTCTACAATCAGACTTTTTTTGTCAGGAATCCACAGATTACACCAAATGGCCGTTGTTTTGACTTGAATAGTAATATCAGATTTCTAGGATATATTCTAATAAATAGTCTATAAATTGATGTCATTTAGGAAAAATAATTAGCTGCAAGAGGATGGGAGGGCCTGGGAAGAAATCAGTTCTCTTGATATCGTTGCAATTCCCACTGGTCTCTGATGGACGTCCATAAAGTGTTTGGACTAATTAATGCCCCATTAAGGCCTTTCTGTTCAAAACACTAACGTATTTGTGGATTGAACTGTGTTCTTCAATTTGATTGGTGAACCTCACCCTCCCACTGCAGACATACTGTACAGTGTGTTATATTTTACACATTTAGCTGAGTCATATTCAGACCAAATATGAATAAATGCAAATGTATAACACACTTTTTAAATTCACCACCATCAACATGACAAGCAACCAGGATTGAAAGGGTTAAAAATACATCACCCACAGTGAGTGGAGTCTGGCTGCAGAGTAGAGGATGTTTGGTTCTGATCCATGGTGGCTGGACTGAGGCTCTGGTAGGTGGAGTCTGGCTGCAGAGTAGAGGATGTTTGGTTCTGATGATCCATGGTGGCTGGACTGAGGCTCTGGTAGGTGGAGTCTGGCTGGGAGCTGGAGGCTGGAGCAGAAAGTGGAATCTGCAACAAACAATATAAAGTTTAGCAAGGTCACAAGACATGACAGCACACCTGACATACAATGGTAATAGGGATGTCAACAATTAATCATATTGATGAATTCCCATAAGTATGGGGGTGGGGTGGACCTGGTACCAGGTCCGTCGGGCTTAGTTAAAATATGAACATAGAGAAAACAAACCTAAAAAAAAGCTTAATAAAGGAGTGGGACCTTGAGTGCATGGTTGGCAAATATAAACGATAGAGTATGCATGTTGTCCATTAGAAAACTTTAGGAACAAAAACCCCATGGAATTTCAATCTGCTCCCTTATACCTACTTACATCTTCAACCAATAGCATATGGTGCTAAGAAAGAGTAGGCTTTGACCAATATTCAACAATATAAATATAGTAATTTGTGCTCCCCCATTTCTTCTTATTTATAAAACTATAATCTACTAGGTATGGCAGTAGCAAAAAAAAAACGATAAACCTAATGAAACATTTGTCATTTCATTTCAAGTGGGTTATCTTTTCTACAATCAGACCGTTTTCCTGGTAGGAATTAGGAAATTATTAATCTTGAATAATAAGATCAGATTTCTAGGCTAAATTCGAATAAATAGCACAGAAATGTGATGTTATTTAAGAAAGAGTAATCTGCGGCCTGGGAAGAAATAGAGGTCCATAAAGTTGCCCCATTAAGGCCTTTTTGTTCAAAACAGTAACATTTGTGGATTGAATTCTGTTCTGTTCAATTTGAGTGGTGAACCTCAACCCCACTGCAGACATACTGTAGTGTACAGTATATTATATTTCAGACATTTAGCTGAATCATATTCAGACCAAATGTGAATGAATGCAAAAGTATAACACACTTTTTAAATTCACCAACATGACAAGGAACCGGGATTGAAAGGGTCAAAAATACACCACCCACAGTGATGAAGAAATAAAGATTCCTGTCTCAATAATTTGCTAATTTATGACAGAAGAGGTCGTAAAGGAACACAAGGCAGGAAGAAAAGGTAGAAAAGTTTGTAATAAACAAGAGAGGAAGTTGATTGAGTGCAAGAGGAGGAAGATGAGGAAGAGGAGGATTTATTTGGGTGAAGAAGAGGAAAGAGAGATGAAGTGAAACTCAGTCAGATGAGCTGTCAACTTGTAGCCTGCTGGAAGACACAGAGTGACTCTGCAGTCTGAACTGAGGAGCCAGACTGCAGGAGGAAAGTACTTTTCTTTTTGGACTTGTTTAGTTCCTCTTCCTCACCTGCTGCTGCCTGTTGTCTGGTCTTCCTCCAGGTCCAGATGGTTGTTGGGAGGCCCTCTTCCTTCTGGTTAGGAGAATGAATGAACAACTGAATTCCTGAACACAGTGGATTTTAAATGCCCAAGTGAACATAACCACAGTGAAACAGAATTGCTCACCTAATCCATAGGAAGACAAATAGACCTATGAGGAGGAGGATGACCAGGAGAAGAGTCGTAGTTACAGCAGCTGTTAATTTCCATGGGGCTGGAAGAGATCAGATGAACATAGGAACAGGATTGAGGATGTTGATGTACACTGAGTTGACTTGTGTTGACCCTCCACTGCGCCCCTGGTTGTACTGGACAGTGCCCAGTTGTGAAAGTGAAGCAGGGCACAGCTGATCAAATATACATGATCAGCAAAACCTTTCCCTCATTCATAAAGAAGACAAGAGTTGACAGATCAAAAGTGTTTAGATGTTTTTTACATTAGTTGTATTTCACTCACATGTCACATTGACAGAGACAGAGGCAGACCTCTTTGTCCCCAGCTCATTCTCAGCTTCACAGTGATACTCTCCAGAGTCAGAGGACTGGATGGAAACCAAGTCAAGCTGTGCTCCTGCTTTCAAAGCTTTCTTCTCTGGATCTCCATTCTTCTTGTACCAGGAGTAAGTAGCTGCTGGGTTGGCATCACTGCTGCAGGTCAGAGTCACTGAACTGCCCTCCACTGTCTCACCAGAGGGACTCACCAACACTGAGATGTTCCTGGGACCATCTGGAGGACATGGATTAACATGGATTAATGAAATAAGGATGTGTTGTAACAATGACACATAAACAATTAGTAGTTAGTTGTTTACATTAGTTGTATTTCACTCACATGTCACATTGACAGAGACAGAGGCAGACCTCTTTGTCCCCAGCTCATTCTCAGCTACACAGTGATACTCTCCAGAGTCAGAGGACTGGATGGAAACCAAGTCAAGCTGTGCTCCTGCTTTCAAAGCTTTCTGCTCTGGATCTCCATTCTTCTTGTACCAGGAGTAAGTAGCTGCTGGGTTGGCATCACTGCTGCAGGTCAGAGTCACTGAACTGCCCTCCACTGTCTCACCAGAGGGACTCACCAACACTGAGGGGACCTTCAGACCATCTGGAAGAAAGTATATGAACAAACATTAACTTTAAGATGTGGATGTGTTTTATCAGAGAACCTGTTGAAATGGTTAATAGTTCATAGCTGTGAGATGTCAGGATCCTGAAGGTTAGAGAAGCAGCTTGTGAACAAAGCTGATAGTTATGTTGATGAAGTGCAAAAGTTGAATAACTGAATTGTGTAAGAGACACATTTTCAGATAGACTAACTGGGGGGGTGGGGGGATTCCCACTGGGGTCACACCCATATTAAATCAATTTCATTTGTATTTATTACATGGCTCTTTATCATACACATGTCTAACAAGGACTACAGAAAATTAGATGAATATAACTGATCAACAATCAACCATAGAACACATGATATAGATATATATAATGATATAGAACAAACATTAGGGAAAACATGACACACAACACAGATTGTAGCAAGATATTACAGCCTAGCTATTCTAACATAATGCAGTTATAGTACAGTACATTAGGCTTTATGGTGTTATGTTAGTGACACACTGTGGAGTAAACTCACACACTGAAGGAGAGGGGAAAGCCTCATATCCGTGTAGAGCACAGGAATAGCTGTCTTCAGGACCAAAGTTGCCTTTATAAGAAGAATAAGTTTCTTCCTTAATTGTCTGTCCATTCTGGTACCAGACGTAGGAAAGACGACCAGCTAGAGGACAGCTGCTGTGACACTTCAGCTCTGCCTGGGTAGAGAACTGGGATCTGGTCACCTGCACCTGGAGATCTGGATATGTGAACATGGAACAGAAATGTCATTGGAGATCTCACACACACGCACGCGTGCGCGCACACACACACACACACACACACACACACACACACACACACACGCACACACGCACACACACACACACACACACACACACACACACACACACACACACACACACACACACACACACACACACACACACACACACACTCAAAACAGTAGTTACAATTCTTATTGTAGATGTTAATACTGTAAAGAATTACAAAATGAAATGCATCATCTAATACATCTCTGAATGGGGACTACACACATTCATGGTGATCATATATCAATGCATTTTACCTTAAAAATGTTCTCACAATATTTAACAGTATTCTCCAGCAGTTGTCATCAGTTAGTTTAAATATACCTAATGCTGTTGTATATATCAGTTTGTGTTCAACAGTACCTGTGACAGTCAGAGTTGTTCCAGGAAAATCATTTCCCCATAGAGCGTACTGTTCTTTGAACATGAAGCGATACTGGTCTGAATCACTCTCTCTCAGGTCAGTGATTCTCAGAGTGGAGCTTCCTCTCTTTGCTGTCTCCTCTGTGTTAATCATCTGAACACGACCTGCATACTCTGAGTCCTCACTAAGGTCCTCAGGCTGTGAGGAACGCTGCCATCGATCACTATGTGTGGGACTGAACCACAATTTAGATTTAACATCAAATAAATAACTGTTGTATCTGCAAGAAATGTTCACTGATGAGCCCTTCAAGGCACAGATGTGTCTGTTGGTGTAAGTCACTCTGCTGCAGGTTTGACCGTCGACACCTGACAAATGAAAAAAGGGTTTTTAACTTTTTACTGTTAGAATGACATATTTTAAATACATGCAGTCATGCTACAGTGCATTAGGTAAAGGTGTCCACCAGGTGGTGTTATGTTAGTGACACACTGTGGAGTAAACTCACACACTGCAGGAGAGCGGAAGTCCTCAAGTCCTTTTACAGCACAGGAAATGCTCGGTGAAGGACCAAAGTAGCCTGTTACAGAAGACGTGTCTTCCTTCATTCTGTTTCCCTCACTGTACCACACATAGGAAGCACCACCAGCTAGAGGACAGCTGCTGCTGTGACACTTCAGCTCTGCATAGCCAGGATAGACTGTTGATGTGTTCACCTGCACCTGGAGATCTGATATGTGAACATGGAACAGAAATGTCATTAGAGACTAAACAATAATTCAATCACAGACACACACACACACACACACACACACACACACACACACACACACACACACACACACACACACACACACACACACACACACACACACACAGGGTTTGAGTTATGGGGGGCTTGGCTCCCATAGAGAGTCTGAGCCCCCATCAACAAGAACAGCTTTTCCCAAATAATGCCACAAATTGAGATGTCCATTCTGCGCGCGAGACCAATGAGAGGGAGGTGTGTGTCTGTGTGTGTGTGTGTGTGTGTGTGTGTGTGTGTGTGTGTGTGTGTGTGTCAAAGGACCCTGTCAAGCCCTGCCCCGCTGCTGCAGCTTGGTTGGCTGCCTTGCTGTATTTCCGTGTTCAATTGGTCTATTATGATTTTGGCCCCTCCTTTTGTCGTTTGCTATGTCCTGACGCCAGGTATCCCAGCATGCTTTGCAAGGTGGTGAGCGCATGAGCGACGGGATAGCCAAGCGAATGTGATTGGATGAATGTTTGATGCTAGGCCAATCACAGGCAGAGAGGGTGCATCCAGCCTTCGCCATCATCCAAAAATTTTTTTCGCATGAGCGATGGACGGCAGCGAGGAAAGGAGGGACCATTTCGAAATCGGAAATACAGCAATGCAGCCAACCAAGCTGCAGCAGCGGGGCAGAGCTGACAGGGCGAAGGCGTGTCCATCGTCCTGTATCGCTATTGGTGGGCATCAACTGTTTCTTTCTCGCACATGCACGCGTGCTCCCTCTCTCCCTCTCTCTCTCCCTCTCCCTCTCTCTTTCCCTCTCCCTCTCTTTCTCTCTCTCTCCCTGTCTCTCTCTCCCCCTCTCTCTCTCTCTCTCCCGCTCTCTCTCTCCCTCTCTCCCTCTCTCTCTCCCTCTCTCTCTCTCCGATGGCCTGCATCTTTGCACAAAGCTCTCAGATGTTAATTGGCACAATTGAAGACAGTTGAACCCTCCAATCTTTCTCAGCAGCATCCAGTCTTTGATATTTAGTCTTCACTAAACACTGCTGCTATAGTATATAGAGACAGTCCGCATGTCTTGGAACGCCCACAAAATGTTAAACGGCTGGCCCGCGAGTGGGGTAAAACCGCCGATATATCTCATGGGCTGACTCACCAAAAGACGGTGCTGCGGCTCTAAACTACAGGTTTGGGGGTTCTAGAGCAGAACACAAGACGTCTGCTCAGATGTGCGTTTACTGCGGTGGTTAAATCCCCGATCGTGTCTGCCTGGGCTGGGCTATCAGCTAAATTCTAACTTTGCTGAATGGATAGAATGGGGGAATTTACCCCACCCTGACCCCGCCCCCAAGCTAACCCAGCGCCTATTGTGGGCGTTCTTAGAGCCTGTATGGGCGTTCCCAGACATGCGGACTGTCTCTATTACACTATTACACAGGACATTTAATTATCAATCCATGTTTTTATTTTGTGAAAAATACCACTTCCAAAAAATAAAGATGACAAACAGCCATTACATTTGTCCTCTGGCGCATGCAGGCTACATGCAGGGCAGGCTACATGCAGGCTACATGCAGGCTACATGCAGGGCAGGCTACATGCAGACTACATGCAGGCTACATGCAGGGCAGGCTACATGCAGGCTACATGCAGGGCAGGCTACATGCAGGCTACATGCAGGCTACATGCAGGGCAGGCTACATGCAGACTACATGCAGACTACATGCAGGCTACATGCAGCCTACATGCAGACTACATGCAGGTTACATGCAGGCTACATGCAGACTACATGCAGGCTACATGCAGGCTACATGCAGGCTACATGCAGGCTACATGCAGACTACATGCAGGCTACATGCAGGCTACATGCAGCCTACATGCAGACTACATGCAGCCTACATGCAGACTACATGCAGGTTACATGCAGGGCAGGCTACATGCAGGCTACATGCAGGCTACATGCAGGGCAGGCTACATGCAGACTACATGCAGACTACATGCAGGCTACATGCAGCCTACATGCAGACTACATGCAGGTTACATGCAGGCTACATGCAGACTACATGCAGACTACATGCAGGCTACATGCAGGCTACATGCAGGCTACATGCAGGCTACATGCAGACTACATGCAGGCTACATGCAGGCTACATGCAGGCTACATGCAGACTACATGCAGGCTACATGCAGACGACATGCAGGCTGCATGCGGGCTACATGAGGGCTACATGCAGACTACATGCAGGCTACATGTAGGCTACATGCACGCTACATGCAGGCTACATGCAGACTACATGCAGGCTACATGCAGGCTACATGCAGACTACATGCAGGCTACATGCAGGCTACATGCAGGCTACATGAGGGCTACATGCAGGCTACATGCAGACTACATGTAGACTACATGCAGGCTACATGCAGGCTACATGCAGGCTACATGAGGGCTACATGCAGACTACATGCAGGCTACATGCAGACTACATGCAGGCTACATGCAGGCTACATGCAGACTACATGCAGGCTACATGCAGGCTACATGCAGACTACATGCAGGCTACATGCAGGCTACATGCAGGCAGCAGAATCTCCACATGTGTGATTGTGCAGCTGTGCTCTTATTGTAACAGTTCAGGGTTGCCTGGCTGGAGTGAGATCTTGATAACATGAACTTTACGTGCACTTAATCACAACTCACTTCACCATCAGCCTTTTAAAAAGTATGTAGTTTGAGCTGACACATGTGGTGAGAGAACATGAGCTTTATTTGAGTCCACAAAGGATATTAAAAGTACGGGGAATCAAATATAATAAGTTAGATATGGCTTTCCTACCTATATTTACAATAAGGGGTTTCTGAGCCATTTCCAGAACAGAAGTGCTCACCACCCAATTATCCAAAATATAAGTTCCACCATAATGTTCTAAGTCCTTATACACTCTAAACGTTCAACATTTGAATAGACGCCTAACCAAAACACAATGTTATTACAGATTTATGACTATAAGAACTTGGCACACAGGGCTGATAACCTACTGTTTTACGATATAAAAATAATTGTCCCCTCAGTCACTTCATTGTGGAGCTGTTTGTAACTGAAGTAACAAATGGTCTGATCAAAGAGTTACCTGTGACAGTCAGAGTGACTCCAGGTGAAGCAGTATGGCTCCCAGCTGGATGGTTTGTTGTGAAGTTGAACTTGTACACAGCTGAGTCACTCTCTCTCAGGTCTGTGATTCTCAGGCTGCAGTTCCTCTGATCGCCACCATATTCCACACGACCTGCATACTCCGAGGCTGTTGTCACATCCACAGGTTCACCACCACCCTCCTCTTTAGACCACAGCGTCTTCTTAACTGTGACAGTGAGGTCATCTAGGTAGGCTGGGTATGAGCAGCTTATGTCCACTGTAGATCCTTTGATGGCACAGATCTCAGTAGGAGTGTAAGTCACTCCCCAGTCATCCTGAGGCTGTACCACTGTAACACAGAACACATCACAAACCACATCACATTCACAAACACATTACAGGACAGACTTTCATCTGCAGCATGTGAAGCTGCTAGAGACCTGGACTACATTTCCCATAACCACATTGACAGTTACATCATCTCAGCTCAGTCAAACAGAGAGGCTCGTAGTACCAAGAAGAAAGGGGGTTTTGTGGGTAAGCTTCAAACTCCTCAGAATGACAAGTTCTGATCACCAGCTGTCATGTGCTGGTCATGTTACAGGTCTAAGGTCACTATCACATATGAGCTGGTGGACTCTGTGAGATTCAGTGGTGGTGGGGGGGAGGGGGGTGAAAACTGACAGAGAAAACTGACCATTTCCAGCTGTTTCTAAACAAAGACCCCTCATGTCTAGACATGTCAAACCGGAAAATATCCTGCTCTGGCTAGCCGGACATGGTCCAGACTTCATGTTTAGAAGTGGCTATAGGTGGTGGAATGTGGGGGACAAAGGGACAATTTGTCCTCACAACATGAGAGAGTGGACAAAAAGAGAGGAGAATAAAGGCTGAGACATGGTTGAGCGAGCTCAGCCACAGTGAGGCAGACCTCTGCAGATCAGGTGCACTCTGTGCTGGAACCAAGGCTTTCATGACCACAGTGCTGCTCACAGCACCACTGTTTACATTGTACAGATAAGTGAGATGAGAAACGACCCATGAAGAGTCTCAATGAAACACCGTTATCTGCAGTACTGCAGCTTCACTCAAACGACCGTATATATCAGCACATGAATAGTATCATCAAACTTGTTTTTACTGAATGCAAATTTAAATGAAATTCTCAGCCCTGATGCCTATTTGTGCTGATCTCTCTCAACACAGCACATTACTTGAAATGACTAATAACAAACAGTTAGAAATCAAAGTTTTAGCACATGGCTCATTTAATTTCTCTCCTGGTTTCTCCTGCAAAGCACAGTGCTCCCTGGGAGCTGCAGAGCTGCTAGAAACATCTTCAGGTAGGCGCTTGTGGCCTCGCCCTGCGATGCACCCATCGCGATGATGTCATATTTGCCGCACGCCCCTCGCGGGGAAGAGACGCTACAGTTGCTACATCACTGTCCCTCCATCTCAAAAGTAATTCCAGCACAACTGACAACACTGCATTGGACCAGTGGACCATGAGGCAGGTTGACTCAACAGGAGAAAAGGTAGAACATAAAGGGCCAGATGCTGAAACACAATAGACCCTTTTCACAGCAGCTGTTTTGAGGTGGTAAAGCAGGAAGTAAGGCAGGTGTAACAATACATTAATGATGGTTCCATTCCATTTAGTTGTTCCAGTGCCATTAATGTTATTGGTTACATCTGCTTTACCTCGTGCTTTACCATCTCAAAATAGTTGCTGTGAAAAGAGCCAATAGAGTCTGTCCTTTGCTACGTTTGCAGCCTCTCTCTGTCACACTGTGGTTATGGTGGTGAGCGCAGTGTCAAACACAACTACATATACATGCTGATCATGTGACACCTATCACACCCAGAGAACTCAAAGGCCCTGTAGCATCACCATATATGGAGATGACACACTAATGTGCGAGCATCATAAAGTGACCTGGTAGGTTTAGTATGATACACAATAATAACATCATCATGTTGATATGAGAAAGCAGAGTTAAGAGACTTTGCTTTAAAAATGTCTGTGAGGTTGTGGGTTTGAATCCAACCCAGGACCTTCGACACATGTAACCCTCCCACCCTCTCTTTCTTTCCTCCCTCCCTTTCTGTCCCCTCTCTCTCTTTCCCTCGCATGCTCCCTCTCTCTTTCCCTCTCTTCCTCCCTCTCCCTCTCAACCTCTCTTCCTCTCTCTCTCTCCTCTCTCTCTCTCTCTCTCTCTCTCTCTCTCTCTCTCTCTCTCCAGTGAAGCAGGTTGAGGGCATGGAGCCAGATGGGTTAATAAGTGTATTATAGTAGATTTTACAGTAGAGACAAAACACATGTTGAGCTGGATCAGCTGTTGTTACCATGTGTCAGCATCACCCAGGTGGCTGCTACACATCAGGCTGTATGAGATGAGTGGATGAGCTCATGCTGCCATGCTAGTGTTACTTATGTCAGCATGTATGTTCTCTGTCCACTGTACAGCTGATGTGTGGTGAGACTTCTGCACAAACTGCCGTGCATCACCCAGGTGTTACTTATGTGTTATGTCAGCATGCATGTTGAGCTGACCTAAGTGCTGTTAGAATCCTCTGCCTGTTAGGTTTGGTCAGTGTCAAAAGTGAGGTTTTGCTACTGTAGGTGTCAAATGACTGTAAGTGCACTTACGCTCTTTTAGCAGCAAACAAAACCCTACTTTTACTGTTACGGCTTTCTGCTCTTGTGTAATTAAAACTTATGGGTCATGATTTCTGTTGTGTTGACACAGAAAAGATCTCACCAAGACCTTTCAATTAATATATATATATATATATATATATATATATATATATATATATATATATATATAGCCCTATATATATGTAGTCCTCGAAATGCCTTAAAAACAACATGAGAAATCCAGCATAAAAAAGACAGCAAAAAGTATCACACAAATAGTGGCACTTTTTTAAGTCCATAACTTCAGAAATTGTTTGACAAAATAACACTTTCTGCAATCAAGTGTATACAGGTTCCTTTATTATTGACTACTTACAAGCTTGATTTTGCATTCATGATCTTTTGTATAATTTTGTTGTTGTGGCGTACCACAGCAGAGACAATGGGGAAAGACATTCACCTGATGGTAGGGGCCCCTTTAACAGGGGCGGGGGGTTCAGGTAGGTGGCACGATGGTTTGGGGAGTAGCCTACAAAGCAACATGTTAGCAGCCCACTTTTACCTGTATTTCTCACACTTCAACTGCGATCATACAGGTAAAAGTGGGCTGCTAACATGTTGCTTTGTAGGCTACTCCCCAAACCATCGTGCCACCTACCTGAACCCCCCGCCCCTGTTAAAGGGGCCCCTACCATCAGGTGAATGTCTTTCCCCATTGTCTCTGCTGTGGTACGCCACACACGCCCCCCCAGAATTCACCCAAACCCCACTTTATTATTGACTACTTACAAGCTTGATTTTGCATTCATGATCTTTTGTATAATTTTGTTGTTGTAATTTCTTGTAATTGTAAACATGTATTCCTCTCTGCAATGATATATAATCATGTCGATCATGTCCATTTGTCACCTCCTCCCTCTTCTTCCAGCCTGGGCTGGATCAGCTTTAATTGTGGGGAGGTTATTTAACAGACAAAATGTCATTGCTCTCGTAAAACTCTCTCGTAACGGACAAGCCCGTCATTGCAAAATGTCATTGCTTTGTATGACTGATGAAGACACACTGTCGAAACATTAGTCAATAATAAAGGAACCTGTATACACTTGATCTGTGTGCTCTAGTCTCCTTTTGGATGTTCATCTGAAGCCTCAGTCTCTAAGTTTGCCCTCTGAGAGCACCGGACCAGCTTGCTGGGCTGCCTGGGTAGAAGCGCGCCTAACCTCATCCTGCAAACACTTTCTGCTATGGTTGACAGATATTGATGAACGTTGATCTGTCTGAACAGCTGACACGACTAGTTAAGCTTATTCCACTGTGCACTCACTGTAAATTGTTGTGGCTTAAAGTGTAATGATGATACAATACCTGACAGACACAGAAGGAAGAGAAGAAATCCACCCTCTGCTGCTGTGACACTCATAGTTGGTCCTCTCCTCTCTGTCCAGTCTGCAGATGTTCCAACACATCAGCAGGCACGATCATGAACATAACATGAGAACTCTATCAGTTAGTCACATCAAAAACACACCTCTAATATTTAGCACAATGTTCTGCCATTCTATTGCTTTTATAATCATTCATTACCAAGTCATTAAACAAAACTTAACCCAATAACACGGTCTGCAAAATAATATTACATTCAGTTAAATGTAAACTTTCAAATGTTTGTTAAATCTCTAAACTAAGATATAAAAGATAAAGAGTCTCACAGAAGAGGACGTCGTCGTGAAGGGGAGAACTTGTTGAGTGGCACGTCTGTGTTCAACAAACAGACACTAACTGATCATAATACCCAGGTTTCCTTCCTCTTTACATCGTTAAGATGAATTATGCAAAGCATGCTGGGATATACAGTTTAAGGACATTTTCACACCTGCCTTGTTTGGTTCGATTTGAACCAAAGAGACAGAAGGGAAGGACGTCATCTGTGTTGTCTTCTGTGGTCAACAAACCACCAAACTCAGTGAAGTAGGAAGTACACACACACACACACACACACACACACACAACACACACACACACACACACACACACACACACACACACACACACACACACACACACACACACACACACACACACACACACACACACACACACACACATTCTGTGTTATTTTATTGACTCATACATACTGATACCACAGAGAGGAATTAGGCTAGAAGACGAGGAAGATGAGAAATAAAAAGAAGACATGTTGAGCTAGGAAAGGCAAATGAACTTAATATTTTTTACAAACGTTTTGATTCTGAGTCTGCTAGGAATGTTAATGAATGCAGAAAGCTGCTAACCACAGTGGTGTGCGACCCGGTAATGAACAGAATAGTAATTGACCAAAGTGCTGTGACCAATGTTTTAAAAAAACTGCACATCTAAAAGGCCAGCGGGCCAGACCGCATCTCTGCTCTGCTTCTTAAAACTTTTGCTGAGGAGCTGACTCCAGCTTGGAGTCCTCTATTCCAGCTGTCAGTAGACTCAGGTATTATCCCTGCTATATGGAAAAAAGCTGTAATCATTCCTGTTGCAAAAAAATCATGTCCTAAGGAAAATAATGATTTCAGAAAAATCATGAAATCATTAGAACGTATTATAGTAGAAAAACTACGTGAGGAGGTAGAACATCTCATAGACCCTCATCAATTTGCTTATAATAGAGGTAGAGGCACTGATGATGCTCTAAATTCTACAACTCACCTGATCTTAAAGCACCTTGAGAATCCCTCAGCGTATGCTAGGTTGATGTTTATGGACTTTAGCTCAGCATTTAATACTATTCTCCCTCAGATCCTGTTAAACAGGCTGAAACAGATGGATGTCAACCCTTACATAATTAGATGGTACAGTGCTTTTCTCATAGAAAGGCAACAGCAGGTAAAAGTTAACTCCACTCTCTCTGACATACAGGTCATAAGCACGGGAGCCCCTCAAGGCTGCGTAAGCTCTCCTTTTCTTTTTATAGCATATACAAACTATCTGAAGAATCAGTATCCCAACAATTATATAATTAAGTTTTCAGATGATACAGTTATACTCAGTTTATTGTTTAAAACTTCAAATGTTGACATGTACAAACAAGAGCTAGCAGAGGTTGTGAAGTGGTGTGAGGAGCAGAACCTCATTCTAAATGTAAAAAAAACGAAGGAAATTGTTTTTGATCCTAGGTCTGTGGGGGATCACAGTCAGATCCTGATCCATGGGGATGGAGTAGAGCAGGTGACATCGTATAAGTATTTAGGAATTTATTTTGATTCTCAGTTAAACTGGGCCAACCAAGTTGATTTTGTATGTTCTCGTATTAACCAGCGCTTGCACTTTCTGAGAAGGCTCAGGGTCCATGGAGTGGAAAAAAACATCATGCTGCTGTTCTACAGGGCAGCCATTGAATCCATTATCCGCTATGGCATCACTACATGGTTTGGTAACCTGTCCGTTAAACTTAAATCACAACTCCAAAACCTAATTAAGAGGGCTGGTAAAATTATCGGTATGCAGCCCCCATCTCCTCTCCAAGAGATCTTTGAGGAGACGGCGAGGAAGCAGGGCCTCAAAATTACCTGCGACCCAAATTATATCCTCCATAAAGAGTATGAGATGCTGCCGTCAGGCAGAAGGTACAGGTTACCAAACTGTAAATGGAACAGGTATAAATTTTCCTTTGTCCCACTGTCCATTAAAGCACTCAATAGTAAGAGATAACGCAGACCAACTTAGTACAGCTCATCATGTTCTATTCTTAGGGAAGCGGTGCAATATTTAATAATTTTTCATTTCAACATTTTTCTCTTTTTTTGTGGAGGGCTGGTGCAATACTTTACCACTGGGTACGCTTGATGTATATGTACGCTGTAGGAATTTAATGTTAATTGTCGTCTGATTGCACTGTCTATATGTCAATATGTATATGTCTAACGCTGTGTCTCTTGATGCCCAAAAATAATTTCTCCCAAGGGAGACAATAAAGGCTAATTCAATTCAATTCAATTCAATGAGAAATGCTCCTGTACACTCATAGGCGGATTATGACATGATGGGCCCCTGGGACTGCACATAAAGGGCCCCCTCACAGTGCACATGTGCACAATTAAGGCCAGAACAATAACTAAGACTCTGGACCAAGTGTATCCATATATTGCATCGGGCGAGTGCCCGGGGGCACCAGCCAATTTGCCTTTTTTTGGGGGCACCACACATTCAAATTAAATTCTTTATAATCTTCGTCATATTTTCTTCATATTTTAGGCCTACTCCACGGCCGAAGTTAATCTTCAATACTAAAAGAATATATGCATAATGAGAAAGAATCGTGATTGGTGTGTAGGTGCCCCCCACCCCCCTCCATCACATTTGAATGTATCCAGTTCAAGCATTTTGTGTGATGAGAGAAAACATGTTCATTAGAGGAACTGAGAAAAGGTAGGCTGAAAACTACTTCCCCAAGTGTACTCACCACAGTCAGGCTTTTCTTAACCCTGCCTGTTCACTGTGGGTGAGAGATCTTCACAATTTAAAGATCTCTGTCTCTCACTCTGTCACTAACTGTAGACTTAAGGGTGAGAGATTGTTTTCACAACTTAAAAGAGTGAAGAACGAACTGGTGAAGTTGATGCGTCTTGAAGGGTTTTCTCTTTGAACTGGACGTGCTGTTTGTGATGCTTATAACAACCATAATAACGACGGATAGCCTATGATGCATTTCAATATATTCAGTTGGCCACGCTATCTGATGAATCTGATCTGATGAAGAATAAATTACAGAGCAGTAAGAATTTGGTGGACTAAACAACTGCGTTGGTTAGTTTTTACACCAACTTTGCCGGCTAGCGGCACAGTTTAGTCTGAGCCATGGAGCTGACAGATTGTGTTGTGAAATAATCAACAAGGATGGTTGGTGTCCGGCTGATTGTGGTGGGCTGGTCTGGATTAAAGTCCAGGTTCAGTCCATTGACTCAATGTGCTGCTGCTTTCACCTTCTGCAGGTCCCACAGTCACATCATCTCACCTGAAGAGACTGCTTGCTACAGTTTTTGAGCTTGCCTTTGGTGGTATGGAGCTTTCCTTGTCTGTGGTGCTGAAGTTGCATTAGATCTCTGTGTAATGTCTCTGTGTAATGTTTGTTTGTTTTAAGTCATGCTCTGTAATGGTTTGGCATTTAGTCTTCATTCAGGCCTTTGAACAATTACGATGGAAACAATGCATTTTAGCAAGATGTCTTTGATAAGAGTTGCATTCAAATTGAATACAGTACAGTATTTCTGTGTAAAGCCTAAAATGGCATTTGTAGGCTCAAGTCAATCTATGGTGTAAAGTAATTTGTTGTTTTGTAGCTACATTGTCTTACATTGTCTGCTGTATGTGTGTGTTGAGCTTGTATTCTTCTTTTTTTTGTAAATATATTTATTGGGTTTTCCTTTTTTTACACAACATATTGACACAAATACAACATGTACATGTACATACACACGAATACAGAAACGAAACAAAAACAAAACAAACACACAAAAAACAAAAACAAAAAACAAACAAACCAACAACTATAAAATAAAACCAAAATCAATTAAATTAAATTATTCAAGCATTTCTTACAAGGCACTTACATTCCTGGTGTGCGACTTTCTAGGTATTCTATAAATCGTCCCCATACTTTATGGAGGTTTTGCATTTTCCCTTTGACGGCATAAGTCAATTTTTCCATGGCAAGAACATTGGAAAGACTTTTAAACCACTGTTCAACTGTCGGTGCCTCCGTGCTCTTCCAAGACGTTGCAATACAGTGTTTAGCCTGAAGTGAACAAAGGCTTAGTAACTTTTTATTTGCCAGTCCTAACCCAGGAGGGGGTAACCCCAGAATGAATAACTGTGGGCAGATCGGCCATGCAACAACAGTAATGTCAGATATAGTTTGTATGACTTTCTCCCAAAATTGCTTAATTTTTCGGACAGCTCCAGAGGCAATGAAATAGAGTGCCGACTTCTAGACTACATTTACTACATAAATCAGGATTATTGTTGTCAAAACGATGTAACAGGTATGGAGTAATGTATGTACGCATAATCCATTTATATTGTAGCAGCTTGAATCTGGTATTGATAGTCTGGGTTTGTGCATCATGGCAAACTGTCTCCCAGTCATCTTCAGAAATCTCTACCCCGATGTCATTGGACCAAGCCAATCTTTTGTCATCTGAGGATTCTCTGGAATTATCTACCATCAGTTTATACAAACCTGGCCATGCCCTTGGAGATGCTCCATTATGGAATTTTCAAGACAAGAGAGAGGAGGTTTGAGCTTGTATTCTACATTTTTATTGACATAGTAAATTTCACTTTTTTGCTTGTCAAATTGACGAAGGAGGGCACTTTAAGTGACGTTATCCTAGGGCAGTGCAGTGGTTCTCAAATTGGGGTCGGGGGACCCCCAGGGGTCCTTGAGGGGGTTCCA
This sequence comes from Poromitra crassiceps, assembly GCF_964638095.1. Classification (NCBI taxonomy): domain Eukaryota; kingdom Metazoa; phylum Chordata; class Actinopteri; order Beryciformes; family Melamphaidae; genus Poromitra; species Poromitra crassiceps. The sequence goes on along the minus strand of NW_028151004.1, from coordinate 6,776 downwards.
GGGGGTCCCCAGCCAAAAGGGAGGTAATTTATTTTCGCTATAATTCCATTCATAAGTAACACAATGACTATTTTGGTCATGGGTTTTATACACTTTCTGTAAGTATTTCGCTCTGATAATGTTTCAAATGGCTCTATGTGAATCTGGGAGAGATTTCAGGGATATTTTATTTATTTATTTATTTATTTATTTATTTAATGTTAAATTTCAATGATGTGAGGGTCCTCATGTGGCCCAACATGTAAGCCACATGTAAATACCTCAAACTGATGCAAATCTGAAGGTAAAAGTCACACACAGGCCCTTCCACAACAAACAACCTCAGACTATAGATATTTGTAGATTGTCTAAATACAGTGAATGGGCAAATAGAAGATGTGTGTGACAAATAGCCTACTTTTGTTACTGCATTTGCATTAAATGGAGTTAGCTTGATAACTGTGGTTCAGGAACACTAGATCACACCATGTCCACACAATATCTCACCACGCCCACCTACTCTAAGCCATTCACTCATTCACCTGCACTCCTCCAATCCAATCACGAGTCACACCGGCTTTCTATCAGCTCAATCACCTGTAGCCTATATATAATCACTGTCATACCACTTCTCTCCCGTTTGTCATCACGACCCCCCCCTCCACACCCCCTAGTTCACATCTCGCTACGGGCAGCACGAGCGGAGTTTGCATGTTCTCCCCGTGCTGCGCGGGTTTTCCCCGGGCACTCTGGTTTCCTCCCGCAGACTTCTAAAGATATTGTAGCGAATCAGCAGTACACATACAGGGGTGAGCATTGGTAGTGTCTCAACTACAGATAGGAACTGATGTGTGGGAGTGTTGTATTGGGGAACACTATGCTGTGGGAATACTTCCGGGAAAGACTGAGCATGCGCGTCAGTCTCCACACACTGCTACAAGAGAAGGTTGCTAGTTATGAGCGTGACAACCGCTGAGAGTTGTAATATAACTAACGGAGAATAAAGAACCTTGTACCAACAAGAAGCCTCTGCCTCATGACTTACCAGGAACGTTACACTGACGTCAGAAGTTTAAACGGTGAATATTGCCTCCAGATTCGGCGAAATGGTTAACAAGTTCCTGAAGAAAGAGCGCAAACGACTCAATCGAGGAGCGGGGAAAACAGCAGAAAGCCTGGGGTTGGTGAAGATAAGATCCGGACTAGACAGCGCTATCACCGTAGCCACGGAAGCTATCCCGCGGCTCAAGGGAGCTAGCAGGCAAGCTAGCGAGGCGGGAGAAGGAGCGGAGGAACCGGGGCCGGTGAGGGTGAAGATTGAGCGGGTTGACATTGCCGCTGTAGCCATGGAGGCTGTGCCACAGCCCAGCGGAGCTAGCCTGCGGGCCGAGGACAAAGACGGGACACAGGTCGAGGCAACAAAGGACAGCGGGCGGCGAGGAAGAAAGGAAATCACCCCGCCAAAATTCAACGGTAAAGGCGAGTGGGAGGCATACTGCAAGCAGTTTGAAGAGGCTGCAGAATGGAATGGCTGGACGAGAAGGGAGAGAGCCAGCCACCTCGTGATGGCCCTCGAGGGCGAGGCTACGGCGTGCGTGTCGGCCATAGCTGATACAAAGGACTTGGATGTGGTGATGGGGGTCCTGCGGAGACGCTTCGGCCGATGTGAGGAGCAGGCCATCGTAGCCGCGGAACTGTGTAACAGACGCAGACGGCAGGGTGAGTCGCTGCGTGCACTGGCAACGGACATTGAGACTCTCAGCCGGCGCGCATACAGCCAGCTACCGACGGAGGCGCTGGATGGGTTAGCCCTAAGCTACTTTGTCCAGGCCATCGAGCCACGGAGTCTAAGCCAGAAGGTAACGCTGGGACACCCGAAAACATTGGGAGCAGCGCTGGGGTTGGCGCTGGAGATAGAGACAGTAGAAGGCTGGGACAAGAGCAGCGGCATAATGGAGGCCGCCCCAGTGGTGAGAATGGCAGCGGAGAGCCAGCTACAAGAAGAGCCAGCGTGGAAGACGGCCTTGGCAGAGCAAAGCAACACGGTGAAAGAGCAAGGCGACAGGGTGAAAGAACTGTCCGAGTCAGTACAACAGCTGACAGAACAACTGCTCCGCAGAGCGACCCTGCAGCCCAACCCCGCTCGGCAGCCCACCCAGCGGAACAACAGCTGGGCCCGAGGGAGCATGATCTGCTGGGGATGTGGACGCCCCGGGCATCGGGAAGCAGACTGCCGCCGGAGAGCGTGGAACCAGGGAAACGGCACAGGGCCCGTCCAGATGGGACGAGACGGGTCTACGATGCCACAGTCGCCGTAGCCACGTCATCGCAGGAAGGAGCCCACCGACAGCAACGGGGAGGTGGGGCTCCGCCGGGCCCCGAAGTAGACGACATCGCCGGAGCTGTCAACATGCAGAGCGGGCCGCGCGCGATGAACGGCTGCCATGTTCCAGTCTACCTACAGGGGAGATACTGCGCCGCCCTGGTGGACACGGGGTGTACGGCAACGCTGGTGAACGTCAACATGATGCCCGAGGGGACGCGCCTGGAGCAGCCAGCAGCACAACTGCTAAGAACAGTATCCGGTGAGTTGATGCCAATGAGGGGGAGGGGACACGTAATGATAACAGTGGGGGGACAGACAGTGGACTTTCCGGTGTGGGTGGTAGAAATGACGGGACCCTGCATCCTGGGGGAAGACTACTTAACGCTAAACAAATGCACAGTAGACCTAGGAAAAAGCACATTGACATTTGCAGGGGGGCCAGTAGTCCAGATGGGCCACCCTCCCACCGTTCCAGAGGAGAGAGCTAATGTAAATAACATCACTGTATATCGCGTCACCGTAGTGCATGAGCCCCACCCAGCAGACCAAGCCCCTCCACAAAGCCCCGCCCCTAGCCCACCTCCAAACACTTGCCCTCAGCCAGCGCAACAGGCAGAGGGGGAGAGAGAGAGGATAGAGATGCTCAGGGGATTGCACCAACGCCAGAGCGAAGGGTTAGAACCCCAGCTGAGCGATGAACTGTGGAGGGTACTAGAGGAATATAAAGACATTTTCGCCATGTCGGATGATGAGCTAGGCTGTACCCACCTGGTGGAACACGAAATAGACACTGAGGGGGCGCGACCCGTCAGGTCATATCCCCGTCGGGTCCCAGCAGCGAGGAGAGAGATAGCGAACGAAGCTGTAGAGAACATGCTGCGGGCGGGGATCATTGAGCCATCAGACAGCCCGTGGGCGTCAGGGGTAGTGCTGGTGAGAAAGAAAAATAGCCCCAAAATGCGATTTTGTGTAGACTATAGGGGGCTGAACAAAGTGACAAAAAAAGACGCATACCCGATGCCCATCATCGAGGAACTGTTAGACGCCGCGGGAGAGTCATCCTGGTTCTCATCCCTAGACCTCCGTAGCGGGTACTGGCAGGTGCCCCTCCGCGACGATGCCAAACAAAAGACCGCCTTCCGCACAGAGAAGGGGCTGTGGCAGTTTCGAGTACTCAGTTTCGGGCTGTGCAACGCACCAGCAACGTTCGAGAGGTTAATGGAGAAGCTGCTGGGAGACATTCCCCGATCCGAATGCGTCGTGTATTTAGATGACATCTTGACACACGGGGGCACGTTCCAGGCAGCAGTGGGGGCGTTACGAAAAGTCCTGCAGAAGATAGCAGAGGCGGGTCTAAAGTTACACCCAGACAAGTGCCACTTCCTGAAGAGGAGGGTGGAGTTCTTAGGGCATGGCATCGGCGCGGGGGGCATTCGCACCCTGGAAGAGAAGACTCAGGCGGTCATGGAGTGGCCCACCCCCAGAAACAAAGGCGAACTCGAGAGCTTCGTAGGGCTAGCCGCATAATACAGGAAATTCGTAAACGGGTTTTCTAAAATAGCGGAACCACTGTTCAGGCTAAAAGAGAAGAACGCAGACTTCCACTGGACGACAGAATGCCACCTAGCCTTCAAAGCCCTCAAGAAAGCGCTGACCGAGTCTCCGGTGCTTAGAGCACCAGACCCCGCCCTGCCGTTCCTACTAGACACTGATGCCAGCAACGGGGGTATGGGGGCCGTGCTGTCCCAGGCGGGGCCGGACGGGGAGCGGGTGGTGGCGTACTACAGCAAGACTTTCGATAAAGCAGAACGTAACTACTGCGTCACCCGCCGGGAGCTCCTCGCCGTAGTAGAAGCACTACGACACTTTAGATATTACCTCCTGGGGCAGCCGCGGTTCACCATACGGACCGACCACTCGGCGCTGCAGTGGCTGTGGTCCTTCCGAGAGCCGGAGGGGCAAGTGTGCCGCTGGTTAGAGAAAATGGCAGACTACAACTTCACGATAGAACACAGGGCAGGGGCGCGCCACGTCAACGCAGACGCCCTGTCACGACGACCCTGCGCAGAGAGAGGGTGTACGTACTGCGAAAAGAGAGAAGGAAGAGAGAGAGAGCTCCAAGAGGAAGCTAGGATCTGCCCTAACCACACGGGGGATGGACCAGTGTGCAAGACGCTGCGGGTGGCAGAGGCAGCGGATTGGAGGGGCCACCAAGAAAACGACAGGGAGCTGTCACCAGTACTGCAATGGGTAGAAGAGGGCCAGAAGCCGCCCTGGGAAGAGGTGGCAGGGGCCACCGACACAACCAAAGGGCTGTGGGCAGGGTTCGACACCCTGAGATTGAGTAGCGGAGTGCTGATGAAGTCCTGGAAGGAGCCAGCGACAGGAGAGCATAAGTGGCGGAAAGTAGTGCCGACGACGCTGAGGGAGGAGGTGTGCAGGAGCTGCCATGGAACTGTAGGGGCTGGGCACTTTGGGGTAAACAAAACCCTCCGTCGCATCAGACAAGGCTTTTATTGGGGGAGGATGGGGAGAGACGTACAGGACTTCTGTCGACGCTGCGACCTCTGCGCAGCGTACAAAGGCCCGTTAGACCAGTCTCGCGCCCCGCTCCTACAGCTAGCAGCAGGAGCCCCCATGGAGAGGGTAGCAGTAGACGTGATGGGACCTTTCCCACGCTCAGACAGTGGAAATAAATACGTCCTGGTCGCCATGGACTATTTCACAAAATGGCCAGAGGCGTACGCACTGCCCGACCAGGAGGCGGGGACGGTGGTCGACGCACTAGTAACCGGCATGTTCAGTAGGTTCGGAGCACCAGAGACCCTACACAGTGACCAAGGGAGAAACTTTGAGTCACGAGTGTTCGCCACCATGTGCGAGAAACTGAACATTAAAAAGACACGGACCACAGCATTGCACCCCCAGAGCGATGGCCTTGTAGAAAGATTCAATCGAACGCTGAAAAAGCAGTTGGCCATCCTCACGGAGGAACACCAGAAGGACTGGGACACGCACCTGCCTCTCATCCTCATGGCCTACAGATCTGCCACACAAGAGTCCACCTCCTGCACACCAGCTCTGCTCATGTTAGGTCGAGAACTGCGGACACCAGCAGAAATGGCGTTCGGCAAGCCACCAGATGCACTGGACGCTCCCCCAGGGCGAGAGTACGCCAGGAGGCTACAAGATCGCTTAGAGTCCGCTCACCACTTCGCTCGGGACCAGCTAGAGAAAGCAGGCATGAAACAAAAAAGAAATTATGACGTGAGGGCAAAGGGAAACCATTTCCAGGGGGGGGAGTTGGTCTGGGTGTACACACCCCGGAGAAAAAAAGGGCGTAGCCCTAAACTGGACTGTCACTGGACAGGCCCATGCAGGGTCATGGAGAGAATGGGGGAGGTGGTGTACCGAGTGCAGATGCCACTTGGTGGCAAGAAGGTACTCCACCGAGACAGGTTGGCCCCATACCGGGGGGGGTGCACCTTTCCCCCAGATCTCGGCCGCCCGGCGGTTTCACCTAGACAGGCTGAAAGAAGGACTCTGTTTCCACAGAGAGGGGCATCCGGCCATGACCGGGCGGGCCCCACCCAGGGACGTGAAAGCCCAGAGACACTGCAGGTGGGATCAGCCCCGCAGGCAGATTCACAGAGACTAACACGGCCACGGAGAGAGCCAAGGGCTCCAGGACACTTGGGGGACTTTGAGTTGTATTAAAAAAAAAAAAAAAAAAAGAAAAAAAAAAAGGAGGAGATGGTGGTTGGAAATGTTGAAATGTTGTAACAGAAAGTAAAGGATGTGCATGACATGAGATATTGTGGGGGAGGAGATGTGGGAAAGTCTGAGATTGAAACATAAAATGTGGTTGAAAAACAAAGAAGCTGTTAAAAAAAAGATGCTGGGTGTGTTTTGGTACAAGGGGATGTGTGATGTGGTATCAACGTGGGCGTTGACCTTATTGTTGGGCGGGGAGTATGTAGCGAATCAGCAGTACACATACAGGGGTGAGCATTGGTAGTGTCTCAACTACAGATAGGAACTGATGTGTGGGAGTGTTGTATTGGGGAACACTATGCTGTGGGAATACTTCCGGGAAAGACTGAGCATGCGCGTCAGTCTCCACACACTGCTAGAAGGGAAGGTTGCTAGTTATGAGCGTGACAACCGCTGAGAGTTGTAATATAACTAACGGAGAATAAAGAACCTTGTACCAACAAGAAGCATCTGCCTCATGACTTACCAGGAACGTTACAATATGTTTCGCACATGCCTAATCTTGCCTCTCTATCCTCTGCAGACAGGAACCACGGGGGTAGATGGAGATCGCGCGCAATCCTGGGACACAAAGCCACGTGGGCTCCGCCCAGAGACGCAACCTCCACCCAGAGTCTCAACCCCCGGGTTCCTAGTTCCTGACACGGCCGTGCCGTGTAGCCTACCAGAAGATGTCTCCACGCAATCGCACCACACT
>NW_028151005.1:0-32259 GCF_964638095.1 Poromitra crassiceps | reverse complement strand
CTCTGGTGTCAAGTCTGACTTTGAAAAAAAAAAAAAAATCCAAAATCAGACAGAGTGTTGAGACCAGAGAGGCTAAGACCGCATTGACTCAGTGCGGTATTCAGCCTCTCTGGTGTCAAGTCTGACTTTGAAAAAAAAAAAAAAAATCCAAAATCAGACAGAGTGTTGACACCAGAGAGGCTAAGACCGCATTGACTCAGTGCGGTATTCAGCCTCTCTGGTGTCAAGTCTGACTTTGAAAAAAAAAAAAAAAATCCAAAATCAGACAGAGTGTTGAGACCAGAGAGGCTAAGACCGCATTGACTCAGTGCGGTATTCAGCCTCTCTGGTGTCAAGTCTGACTTTGAAAAAAAAAAAAAAAATCCAAAATCAGACAGAGTGTTGAGACCAGAGAGGCTAAGACCGCATTGACTCAGTGCGGTATTCAGCCTCTCTGGTGTCAAGTCTGACTTTGAAAAAAAAAAAAAAAATCCAAAATCAGACAGAGTGTTGAGACCAGAGAGGCTAAGACCGCATTGACTCAGTGCGGTATTCAGCCTCTCTGGTGTCAAGTCTGACTTTGAAAAAAAAAAAAAAAATCCAAAATCAGACAGAGTGTTGAGACCAGAGAGGCTAAGACCGCATTGACTCAGTGCGGTATTCAGCCTCTCTGGTGTCAAGTCTGACTTTGAAAAAAAAAAAAAAAATCCAAAATCAGACAGAGTGTTGAGACCAGAGAGGCTAAGACCGCATTGACTCAGTGCGGTATTCAGCCTCTCTGGTGTCAAGTCTGACTTTGAAAAAAAAAAAAAAATCCAAAATCAGACAGAGTGTTGAGACCAGAGAGGCTAAGACCGCATTGACTCAGTGCGGTATTCAGCCTCTCTGGTGTCAAGTCTGACTTTGAAAAAAAAAAAAAAAATCCAAAATCAGACAGAGTGTTGACACCAGAGAGGCTAAGACCGCATTGACTCAGTGCGGTATTCAGCCTCTCTGGTGTCAAGTCTGACTTTGAAAAAAAAAAAAAAAATCCAAAATCAGACAGAGTGTTGAGACCAGAGAGGCTAAGACCGCATTGACTCAGTGCGGTATTCAGCCTCTCTGGTGTCAAGTCTGACTTTGAAAAAAAAAAAAAAAATCCAAAATCAGACAGAGTGTTGAGACCAGAGAGGCTAAGACCGCATTGACTCAGTGCGGTATTCAGCCTCTCTGGTGTCAAGTCTGACTTTGAAAAAAAAAAAAAAATCCAAAATCAGACAGAGTGTTGACACCAGAGAGGCTAAGACCGCATTGACTCAGTGCGGTATTCAGCCTCTCTGGTGTCAAGTCTGACTTTGAAAAAAAAAAAAAAAATCCAAAATCAGACAGAGTGTTGACACCAGAGAGGCTAAGACCGCATTGACTCAGTGCGGTATTCAGCCTCTCTGGTGTCAAGTCTGACTTTGAAAAAAAAAAAAAAATCCAAAATCAGACAGAGTGTTGAGACCAGAGAGGCTAAGACCGCATTGACTCAGTGCGGTATTCAGCCTCTCTGGTGTCAAGTCTGACTTTGAAAAAAAAAAAAAAAATCCAAAATCAGACAGAGTGTTGAGACCAGAGAGGCTAAGACCGCATTGACTCAGTGCGGTATTCAGCCTCTCTGGTGTCAAGTCTGACTTTGGAAAAAAAAAAAAAAATCCAAAATCAGACAGAGTGTTGAGACCAGAGAGGCTAAGACCGCATTGACTCAGTGCGGTATTCAGCCTCTCTGGTGTCAAGTCTGACTTTGGAAAAAAAAAAAAAAAATCCAAAATCAGACAGAGTGTTGACACCAGAGAGGCTAAGACCGCATTGACTCAGTGCGGTATTCAGCCTCTCTGGTGTCAAGTCTGACTTTGAAAAAAAAAAAAAAAATCCAAAATCAGACAGAGTGTTGAGACCAGAGAGGCTAAGACCGCATTGACTCAGTGCGGTATTCAGCCTCTCTGGTGTCAAGTCTGACTTTGAAAAAAAAAAAAAAAATCCAAAATCAGACAGAGTGTTGAGACCAGAGAGGCTAAGACCGCATTGACTCAGTGCGGTATTCAGCCTCTCTGGTGTCAAGTCTGACTTTGAAAAAAAAAAAAAAATCCAAAATCAGACAGAGTGTTGACGACCAGAGAGGCTAAGACCGCATTGACTCAGTGCGGTATTCAGCCTCTCTGGTGTCAAGTCTGACTTTGAAAAAAAAAAAAAAATCCAAAATCAGACAGAGTGTTGACACCAGAGAGGCTAAGACCGCATTGACTCAGTGCGGTATTCAGCCTCTCTGGTGTCAAGTCTGACTTTGAAAAAAAAAAAAAAAATCCAAAATCAGACAGAGTGTTGAGACCAGAGAGGCTAAGACCGCATTGACTCAGTGCGGTATTCAGCCTCTCTGGTGTCAAGTCTGACTTTGAAAAAAAAAAAAAAAATCCAAAATCAGACAGAGTGTTGAGACCAGAGAGGCTAAGACCGCATTGACTCAGTGCGGTATTCAGCCTCTCTGGTGTCAAGTCTGACTTTGAAAAAAAAAAAAAAAATCCAAAATCAGACAGAGTGTTGACACCAGAGAGGCTAAGACCGCATTGACTCAGTGCGGTATTCAGCCTCTCTGGTGTCAAGTCTGACTTTGAAAAAAAAAAAAAAATCCAAAATCAGACAGAGTGTTGAGACCAGAGAGGCTAAGACCGCATTGACTCAGTGCGGTATTCAGCCTCTCTGGTGTCAAGTCTGACTTTGAAAAAAAAAAAAAAAATCCAAAATCAGACAGAGTGTTGAGACCAGAGAGGCTAAGACCGCATTGACTCAGTGCGGTATTCAGCCTCTCTGGTGTCAAGTCTGACTTTGAAAAAAAAAAAAAAATCCAAAATCAGACAGAGTGTTGAGACCAGAGAGGCTAAGACCGCATTGACTCAGTGCGGTATTCAGCCTCTCTGGTGTCAAGTCTGACTTTGAAAAAAAAAAAAAAAATCCAAAATCAGACAGAGTGTTGACACCAGAGAGGCTAAGACCGCATTGACTCAGTGCGGTATTCAGCCTCTCTGGTGTCAAGTCTGACTTTGAAAAAAAAAAAAAAAATCCAAAATCAGACAGAGTGTTGAGACCAGAGAGGCTAAGACCGCATTGACTCAGTGCGGTATTCAGCCTCTCTGGTGTCAAGTCTGACTTTGAAAAAAAAAAAAAAATCCAAAATCAGACAGAGTGTTGAGACCAGAGAGGCTAAGACGCATTGACTCAGTGCGGTATTCAGCCTCTCTGGTGTCAAGTCTGACTTTGAAAAAAAAAAAAAAAATCCAAAATCAGACAGAGTGTTGACACCAGAGAGGCTAAGACCGCATTGACTCAGTGCGGTATTCAGCCTCTCTGGTGTCAAGTCTGACTTTGAAAAAAAAAAAAAAAATCCAAAATCAGACAGAGTGTTGAGACCAGAGAGGCTAAGACCGCATTGACTCAGTGCGGTATTCAGCCTCTCTGGTGTCAAGTCTGACTTTGAAAAAAAAAAAAAAATCCAAAATCAGACAGAGTGTTGAGACCAGAGAGGCTAAGACCGCATTGACTCAGTGCGGTATTCAGCCTCTCTGGTGTCAAGTCTGACTTTGAAAAAAAAAAAAAAAATCCAAAATCAGACAGAGTGTTGACACCAGAGAGGCTAAGACCGCATTGACTCAGTGCTGTATTCAGCCTCTCTGGTGTCAAGTCTGACTTTGAAAAAAAAAAAAAAATCCAAAATCAGACAGAGTGTTGACACCAGAGAGGCTAAGACCGCATTGACTCAGTGCGGTATTCAGCCTCTCTGGTGTCAAGTCTGACTTTGAAAAAAAAAAAAAAATCCAAAATCAGACAGAGTGTTGAGACCAGAGAGGCTAAGACCGCATTGACTCAGTGCGGTATTCAGCCTCTCTGGTGTCAAGTCTGACTTTGAAAAAAAAAAAAAAATCCAAAATCAGACAGAGTGTTGAGACCAGAGAGGCTAAGACCGCATTGACTCAGTGCGGTATTCAGCCTCTCTGGTGTCAAGTCTGACTTTGGAAAAAAAAAAAAAAATCCAAAATCAGACAGAGTGTTGAGACCAGAGAGGCTAAGACCGCATTGACTCAGTGCGGTATTCAGCCTCTCTGGTGTCAAGTCTGACTTTGAAAAAAAAAAAAAATCCAAAATCAGACAGAGTGTTGACACCAGAGAGGCTAAGACCGCATTGACTCAGTGCGGTATTCAGCCTCTCTGGTGTCAAGTCTGACTTTGAAAAAAAAAAAAAAAATCCAAAATCAGACAGAGTGTTGAGACCAGAGAGGCTAAGACCGCATTGACTCAGTGCGGTATTCAGCCTCTCTGGTGTCAAGTCTGACTTTGAAAAAAAAAAAAAAAATCCAAAATCAGACAGAGTGTTGAGACCAGAGAGGCTAAGACCGCATTGACTCAGTGCGGTATTCAGCCTCTCTGGTGTCAAGTCTGACTTTGAAAAAAAAAAAAAAAATCCAAAATCAGACAGAGTGTTGACACCAGAGAGGCTAAGACCGCATTGACTCAGTGCGGTATTCAGCCTCTCTGGTGTCAAGTCTGACTTTGAAAAAAAAAAAAAAAATCCAAAATCAGACAGAGTGTTGACACCAGAGAGGCTAAGACCGCATTGACTCAGTGCGGTATTCAGCCTCTCTGGTGTCAAGTCTGACTTTGAAAAAAAAAAAAAAATCCAAAATCAGACAGAGTGTTGAGACCAGAGAGGCTAAGACCGCATTGACTCAGTGCGGTATTCAGCCTCTCTGGTGTCAAGTCTGACTTTGAAAAAAAAAAAAAAATCCAAAATCAGACAGAGTGTTGAGACCAGAGAGGCTAAGACCGCATTGACTCAGTGCGGTATTCAGCCTCTCTGGTGTCAAGTCTGACTTTGAAAAAAAAAAAAAAATCCAAAATCAGACAGAGTGTTGACACCAGAGAGGCTAAGACCGCATTGACTCAGTGCGGTATTCAGCCTCTCTGGTGTCAAGTCTGACTTTGAAAAAAAAAAAAAAATCCAAAATCAGACAGAGTGTTGAGACCAGAGAGGCTAAGACCGCATTGACTCAGTGCGGTATTCAGCCTCTCTGGTGTCAAGTCTGACTTTGAAAAAAAAAAAAAAATCCAAAATCAGACAGAGTGTTGAGACCAGAGAGGCTAAGACCGCATTGACTCAGTGCGGTATTCAGCCTCTCTGGTGTCAAGTCTGACTTTGAAAAAAAAAAAAAATCCAAAATCAGACAGAGTGTTGACACCAGAGAGGCTAAGACCGCATTGACTCAGTGCGGTATTCAGCCTCTCTGGTGTCAAGTCTGACTTTGAAAAAAAAAAAAAAATCCAAAATCAGACAGAGTGTTGAGACCAGAGAGGCTAAGACCGCATTGACTCAGTGCGGTATTCAGCCTCTCTGGTGTCAAGTCTGACTTTGAAAAAAAAAAAAAAATCCAAAATCAGACAGAGTGTTGAGACCAGAGAGGCTAAGACCGCATTGACTCAGTGCCGTATTCAGCCTCTCTGGTGTCAAGTCTGACTTTGGAAAAAAAAAAAAAATCCAAAATCAGACAGAGTGTTGAGACCAGAGAGGCTAAGACTGCATTGACTCAGTGCGGTATTCAGCCTCTCTGGTGTCAAGTCTGATTTTGGAAAAAAAAAAAAAAAAATCCAAAATCAGACAGAGTGTTGACACCAGAGAGGCTAAGACCGCATTGACTCAGTGCGGTATTCAGCTCTCTGGTGTCAAGTCTGATTTGGAAAAAAAAAAAAAAAATCCAAAATCAGACAGAGTGTTGAGACCAGAGAGGCTAAGACCGCATTGACTCAGTGCGGTATTCAGCCTCTCTGGTGTCAAGTCTGATTTTGGAAAAAAAAAAAAAAAATCCAAAATCAGACAGAGTGTTGAGACCAGAGAGGCTAAGACCGCATTGACTCAGTGCGGTATTCAGCCTCTCTGGTGTCAAGTCTGACTTTGAAAAAAAAAAAAAAATCCAAAATCAGACAGAGTGTTGACACCAGAGAGGCTAAGACCGCATTGACTCAGTGCGGTATTCAGCCTCTCTGGTGTCAAGTCTGATTTTGAAAAAAAAAAAAAAATCCAAAATCAGACAGAGTGTTGAGACCAGAGAGGCTAAGACCGCATTGACTCAGTGCGGTATTCAGCCTCTCTGGTGTCAAGTCTGACTTGAAAAAAAAAAAAAAAATCCAAAATCAGACAGAGTGTTGAGACCAGAGAGGCTAAGACCGCATTGACTCAGTGCGGTATTCAGCCTCTCTGGTGTCAAGTCTGACTTTGAAAAAAAAAAAAAAAATCCAAAATCAGACAGAGTGTTGACACCAGAGAGGCTAAGACCGCATTGACTCAGTGCGGTATTCAGCCTCTCTGGTGTCAAGTCTGACTTTGAAAAAAAAAAAAAAATCCAAAATCAGACAGAGTGTTGAGACCAGAGAGGCTAAGACCGCATTGACTCAGTGCGGTATTCAGCCTCTCTGGTGTCAAGTCTGACTTTGAAAAAAAAAAAAAAAATCCAAAATCAGACAGAGTGTTGAGACCAGAGAGGCTAAGACTGCATTGACTCAGTGCAGTATTCAGCCTCTCTGGTGTCAAGTCTGACTTTGAAAAAAAAAAAAAAATCCAAAATCAGACAGAGTGTTGACACCAGAGAGGCTAAGACCGCATTGACTCAGTGCGGTATTCAGCCTCTCTGGTGTCAAGTCTGACTTTGAAAAAAAAAAAAAAATCCAAAATCAGACAGAGTGTTGAGACCAGAGAGGCTAAGACCGCATTGACTCAGTGCGGTATTCAGCCTCTCTGGTGTCAAGTCTGACTTTGAAAAAAAAAAAAAAAATCCAAAATCAGACAGAGTGTTGAGACCAGAGAGGCTAAGACCGCATTGACTCAGTGCGGTATTCAGCCTCTCTGGTGTCAAGTCTGACTTTGAAAAAAAAAAAAAAAATCCAAAATCAGACAGAGTGTTGACACCAGAGAGGCTAAGACCGCATTGACTCAGTGCGGTATTCAGCCTCTCTGGTGTCAAGTCTGACTTTGAAAAAAAAAAAAAAATCCAAAATCAGACAGAGTGTTGACACCAGAGAGGCTAAGACCGCATTGACTCAGTGCGGTATTCAGCCTCTCTGGTGTCAAGTCTGATTTTGGGAAAAAAAAAAAAAAATCCAAAATCAGACAAGAGTGTTGACACCAGAGAGGCTAAGACCGCATTGACTCAGTGCAGTATTCAGCCTCTCTGGTGTCAAGTCTGATTTTGGAAAAAAAAAAAAAATCCAAATCAGACAATCCAAAATCAGACAGAGTGTTGACACCAGAGAGGCTAAGACCGCATTGACTCAGTGCGGTATTCAGCCTCTCTGGTGTCAAGTCTCATTTTGGAAAAAAAAAAAAAAAATCCAAAATCAGACACAGTGTTGAGACCAGAGAGGCTAAGACCGCATTGACTCAGTGCGGTATTCAGCCTCTCTGGTGTCAAGTCTGATTTTGGAAAAAAAAAAAAAATCCAAAATCAGACAGAGTGTTGAGACCAGAGAGGCTAAGACCGCATTGACTCAGTGCGGTATTCAGCCTCTCTGGTGTCAAGTCTGATTTTGGGAAAAAAAAAAAAAAAAATCCAAAATCAGACAGTGTTGAGACCAGAGAGGCTAAGACCGCATTGACTCAGTGCGGTATTCAGCCTCTCTGGTGTCAAGTCTGATTTTGGGAAAAAAAAAAAAAAAAATCCAAAATCAGACAGAGTGTTGACACCAGAGAGGCTAAGACCGCATTGACTCAGTGCGGTATTCAGCCTCTCTGGTGTCAAGTCTGATTTTGGAAAAAAAAAAAAAAATCCAAAATCAGACAGAGTGTTGACACCAGAGAGGCTAAGACCGCATTGACTCAGTGCGGTATTCAGCCTCTCTGGTGTCAAGTCTCATTTTGGAAAAAAAAAAAAAAAATCCAAAATCAGACAGAGTGTTGAGACCAGAGAGGCTAAGACCGCATTGACTCAGTGCGGTATTCAGCCTCTCTGGTGTCAAGTCTGATTTTGAAAAAAAAAAAAAAATCCAAAATCAGACAGAGTGTTGACACCAGAGAGGCTAAGACCGCATTGACTCAGTGCGGTATTCAGCCTCTCTGGTGTCAAGTCTGATTTTGGAAAAAAAAAAAAAAAATCCAAAATCAGACAGAGTGTTGACACCAGAGAGGCTAAGACCGCATTGACTCAGTGCGGTATTCAGCCTCTCTGGTGTCAAGTCTGATTTTGGGAAAAAAAAAAAAAAAATCCAAAATCAGACAGAGTGTTGAGACCAGAGAGGCTAAGACCGCATTGACTCAGTGCGGTATTCAGCCTCTCTGGTGTCAAGTCTGATTTTGGGAAAAAAAAAAAAAAAAATCCAAAATCAGACAGAGTGTTGACACCAGAGAGGCTAAGACCGCATTGACTCAGTGCGGTATTCAGCCTCTCTGGTGTCAAGTCTGATTTTGGAAAAAAAAAAAAAAATCCAAAATCAGACAGAGTGTTGACACCAGAGAGGCTAAGACCGCATTGACTCAGTGCGGTATTCAGCCTCTCTGGTGTCAAGTCTCATTTTGGAAAAAAAAAAAAAAAATCCAAAATCAGACAGAGTGTTGAGACCAGAGAGGCTAAGACCGCATTGACTCAGTGCGGTATTCAGCCTCTCTGGTGTCAAGTCTGATTTTGGAAAAAAAAAAAAAAAATCCAAAATCAGACAGAGTGTTGACACCAGAGAGGCTAAGACCGCATTGACTCAGTGCGGTATTCAGCCTCTCTGGTGTCAAGTCTGATTTTGGGAAAAAAAAAAAAAAATCCAAAATCAGACAGTGTTGAGACCAGAGAGGCTAAGACCGCATTGACTCAGTGCGGTATTCAGCCTCTCTGGTGTCAAGTCTGATTTTGGGAAAAAAAAAAAAAAAAATCCAAAATCAGACAGAGTGTTGACACCAGAGAGGCTAAGACCGCATTGACTCAGTGCGGTATTCAGCCTCTCTGGTGTCAAGTCTGATTTTGGAAAAAAAAAAAAAAATCCAAAATCAGACAGAGTGTTGACACCAGAGAGGCTAAGACCGCATTGACTCAGTGCGGCATTCAGCCTCTCTGGTGTCAAGTCTCATTTTGGGAAAAAAAAAAAAAAATTCAAAATCAGACAGAGTGTTGAGACCAGAGAGGCTAAGACCGCATTGACTTAGTGCGGTATTCAGCCTCTCTGGTGTCAAGTCTCATTTTGTAAAAAAAAAAAAATCAAAAATCAGACACAGTGTTGAGACCAGAGAGGCTAAGACCGCATTGACTCAGTGCGGTATTCAGCCTCTCTGGTGTCAAGTCTGATTTTGGAAAAAAAAAAAAAAAAAATCCAAAATCAGACAGAGTGTTGACACCAGAGAGGCTAAGACCGCATTGACTCAGTGCGGTATTCAGCCTCTCTGGTGTCAAGTCTCATTTTGAAAAAAAAAAAAAAAAATCCAAAATCAGACAGAGTGTTGAGACCAGAGAGGCTAAGACCGCATTGACTCAGTGCGGTATTCAGCCTCTCTGGTGTCAAGTCTGATTTTGGAAAAAAAAAAAAAAAAATCCAAAATCAGACAGAGTGTTGAGACCAGAGAGGCTAAGACCGCATTGACTCAGTGCGGTATTCAGCCTCTCTGGTGTCAAGTCTGATTTTGGAAAAAAAAAAAAAAAAATCCAAAATCAGACAGAGTGTTGACACCAGAGAGGCTAAGACCGCATTGACTCAGTGCGGTATTCAGCCTCTCTGGTGTCAAGTCTGATTTTGGAAAAAAAAAAAAAAAATCCAAAATCAGACAGAGTGTTGACACCAGAGAGGCTAAGACCGCATTGACTCAGTGCGGTATTCAGCCTCTCTGGTGTCAAGTCTGACTTTGAAAAAAAAAAAAAAAATCCAAAATCAGACAGAGTGTTGAGACCAGAGAGGCTAAGACCGCATTGACTCAGTGCGGTATTCAGCCTCTCTGGTGTCAAGTCTGACTTTGAAAAAAAAAAAAAAATCCAAAATCAGACAGAGTGTTGAGACCAGAGAGGCTAAGACCGCATTGACTCAGTGCGGTATTCAGCCTCTCTGGTGTCAAGTCTGACTTTGAAAAAAAAAAAAAAATCCAAAATCAGACAGAGTGTTGACACCAGAGAGGCTAAGACCGCATTGACTCAGTGCGGTATTCAGCCTCTCTGGTGTCAAGTCTGACTTTGAAAAAAAAAAAAAAAATCCAAAATCAGACAGAGTGTTGACACCAGAGAGGCTAAGACCGCATTGACTCAGTGCGGTATTCAGCCTCTCTGGTGTCAAGTCTGATTTTGGGAAAAAAAAAAAAAAAAATCCAAAATCAGACAGAGTGTTGACACCAGAGAGGCTAAGACCGCATTGACTCAGTGCAGTATTCAGCCTCTCTGGTGTCAAGTCTGATTTTGGAAAAAAAAAAAAAATCCAAAATCAGACAGAGTGTTGACACCAGAGAGGCTAAGACCGCATTGACTCAGTGCGGTATTCAGCCTCTCTGGTGTCAAGTCTCATTTTGGAAAAAAAAAAAAAAAATCCAAAATCAGACACAGTGTTGAGACCAGAGAGGCTAAGACCGCATTGACTCAGTGCGGTATTCAGCCTCTCTGGTGTCAAGTCTGATTTTGGAAAAAAAAAAAAAATCCAAAATCAGACAGAGTGTTGAGACCAGAGAGGCTAAGACCGCATTGACTCAGTGCGGTATTCAGCCTCTCTGGTGTCAAGTCTGATTTTGGGAAAAAAAAAAAAAAAAATCCAAAATCAGACAGTGTTGAGACCAGAGAGGCTAAGCCGCATTGACTCAGTGCGGTATTCAGCCTCTCTGGTGTCAAGTCTGATTTTGGGAAAAAAAAAAAAAAAATCCAAAATCAGACAGAGTGTTGACACCAGAGAGGCTAAGACCGCATTGACTCAGTGCGGTATTCAGCCTCTCTGGTGTCAAGTCTGATTTTGGAAAAAAAAAAAAAAATCCAAAATCAGACAGAGTGTTGACACCAGAGAGGCTAAGACCGCATTGACTCAGTGCGGTATTCAGCCTCTCTGGTGTCAAGTCTCATTTTGGAAAAAAAAAAAAAAAATCCAAAATCAGACAGAGTGTTGAGACCAGAGAGGCTAAGACCGCATTGACTCAGTGCGGTATTCAGCCTCTCTGGTGTCAAGTCTGATTTTGAAAAAAAAAAAAAAATCCAAAATCAGACAGAGTGTTGACACCAGAGAGGCTAAGACCGCATTGACTCAGTGCGGTATTCAGCCTCTCTGGTGTCAAGTCTGATTTTGGAAAAAAAAAAAAAAATCCAAAATCAGACAGAGTGTTGACACCAGAGAGGCTAAGACCGCATTGACTCAGTGCGGTATTCAGCCTCTCTGGTGTCAAGTCTGATTTTGGGAAAAAAAAAAAAAAAATCCAAAATCAGACAGAGTGTTGAGACCAGAGAGGCTAAGACCGCATTGACTCAGTGCGGTATTCAGCCTCTCTGGTGTCAAGTCTGATTTTGGGAAAAAAAAAAAAAAAAATCCAAAATCAGACAGAGTGTTGACACCAGAGAGGCTAAGACCGCATTGACTCAGTGCGGTATTCAGCCTCTCTGGTGTCAAGTCTGATTTTGGAAAAAAAAAAAAAAATCCAAAATCAGACAGAGTGTTGACACCAGAGAGGCTAAGACCGCATTGACTCAGTGCGGTATTCAGCCTCTCTGGTGTCAAGTCTCATTTTGGAAAAAAAAAAAAAAAATCCAAAATCAGACAGAGTGTTGAGACCAGAGAGGCTAAGACCGCATTGACTCAGTGCGGTATTCAGCCTCTCTGGTGTCAAGTCTGATTTTGGAAAAAAAAAAAAAAAATCCAAAATCAGACAGAGTGTTGACACCAGAGAGGCTAAGACCGCATTGACTCAGTGCGGTATTCAGCCTCTCTGGTGTCAAGTCTGATTTTGGGAAAAAAAAAAAAAAATCCAAAATCAGACAGTGTTGAGACCAGAGAGGCTAAGACCGCATTGACTCAGTGCGGTATTCAGCCTCTCTGGTGTCAAGTCTGATTTTGGGAAAAAAAAAAAAAAAAATCCAAAATCAGACAGAGTGTTGACACCAGAGAGGCTAAGACCGCATTGACTCAGTGCGGTATTCAGCCTCTCTGGTGTCAAGTCTGATTTTGGAAAAAAAAAAAAAAATCCAAAATCAGACAGAGTGTTGACACCAGAGAGGCTAAGACCGCATTGACTCAGTGCGGCATTCAGCCTCTCTGGTGTCAAGTCTCATTTTGGGAAAAAAAAAAAAAAATTCAAAATCAGACAGAGTGTTGAGACCAGAGAGGCTAAGACCGCATTGACTTAGTGCGGTATTCAGCCTCTCTGGTGTCAAGTCTCATTTTGTAAAAAAAAAAAAAATCAAAAATCAGACACAGTGTTGAGACCAGAGAGGCTAAGACCGCATTGACTCAGTGCGGTATTCAGCCTCTCTGGTGTCAAGTCTGATTTTGGAAAAAAAAAAAAAAAAATCCAAAATCAGACAGAGTGTTGACACCAGAGAGGCTAAGACCGCATTGACTCAGTGCGGTATTCAGCCTCTCTGGTGTCAAGTCTCATTTTTGAAAAAAAAAAAAAAAATCCAAAATCAGACAGAGTGTTGAGACCAGAGAGGCTAAGACCGCATTGACTCAGTGCGGTATTCAGCCTCTCTGGTGTCAAGTCTGATTTTGGAAAAAAAAAAAAAAAAATCCAAAATCAGACAGAGTGTTGAGACCAGAGAGGCTAAGACCGCATTGACTCAGTGCGGTATTCAGCCTCTCTGGTGTCAAGTCTGATTTTGGAAAAAAAAAAAAAAAAATCCAAAATCAGACAGAGTGTTGACACCAGAGAGGCTAAGACCGCATTGACTCAGTGCGGTATTCAGCCTCTCTGGTGTCAAGTCTGATTTTGGAAAAAAAAAAAAAAAATCCAAAATCAGACAGAGTGTTGACACCAGAGAGGCTAAGACCGCATTGACTCAGTGCGGTATTCAGCCTCTCTGGTGTCAAGTCTGATTTTGGAAAAAAAAAAAAAAATCCAAAATCAGACAGAGTGTTGAGACCAGAGAGGCTAAGACCGCATTGACTCAGTGCGGTATTCAGCCTCTCTGGTGTCAAGTCTCATTTTGGAAAAAAAAAAAAAAATCAAAAATCAGACACAGTGTTGAGACCAGAGAGGCTAAGACCGCATTGACTCAGTGCGGTATTCAGCCTCTCTGGTGTCAAGTCTGATTTTGGAAAAAAAAAAAAAAAATCCAAAATCAGACAGAGTGTTGACACCAGAGAGGCTAAGACCGCATTGACTCAGTGCGGTATTCAGCCTCTCTGGTGTCAAGTCTGATTTTGGAAAAAAAAAAAAAAATCCAAAATCAGACAGAGTGTTGAGACCAGAGAGGCTAAGACCGCATTGACTCAGTGCGGTATTCAGCCTCTCTGGTGTCAAGTCTGATTTTGGAAAAAAAAAAAAAAAATCCAAAATCAGACAGAGTGTTGACACCAGAGAGGCTAAGACCGCATTGACTCAGTGCGGTATTCAGCCTCTCTGGTGTCAAGTCTCATTTTGGAAAAAAAAAAAAAAAATCCAAAATCAGACAGAGTGTTGAGACCAGAGAGGCTAAGACCGCATTGACTCAGTGCGGTATTCAGCCTCTCTGGTGTCAAGTCTGATTTTGGGAAAAAAAAAAAAAAAATCCAAAATCAGACAGTGTTGAGACCAGAGAGGCTAAGACCGCATTGACTCAGTGCGGTATTCAGCCTCTCTGGTGTCAAGTCTGATTTTGGGAAAAAAAAAAAAAAAAATCCAAAATCAGACAGAGTGTTGACACCAGAGAGGCTAAGACCGCATTGACTCAGTGCGGTATTCAGCCTCTCTGGTGTCAAGTCTGATTTTGGAAAAAAAAAAAAAAATCCAAAATCAGACAGAGTGTTGACACCAGAGAGGCTAAGACCGCATTGACTCAGTGCGGTATTCAGCCTCTCTGGTGTCAAGTCTCATTTTTGAAAAAAAAAAAAAAAAATCCAAAATCAGACAGAGTGTTGACACCAGAGAGGCTAAGACCGCATTGACTCAGTGCGGTATTCAGCCTCTCTGGTGTCAAGTCTGATTTTGGAAAAAAAAAAAAAAAATCCAAAATCAGACAGAGTGTTGACACCAGAGAGGCTAAGACCGCATTGACTCAGTGCGGTATTCAGCCTCTCTGGTGTCAAGTCTGATTTTGGAAAAAAAAAAAAAATCCAAAATCAGACAGAGTGTTGAGACCAGAGAGGCTAAGACCGCATTGACTCAGTGCGGTATTCAGCCTCTCTGGTGTCAAGTCTCATTTTGGAAAAAAAAAAAAAATCAAAAATCAGACACAGTGTTGAGACCAGAGAGGCTAAGACCGCATTGACTCAGTGCGGTATTCAGCCTCTCTGGTGTCAAGTCTGATTTTGGAAAAAAAAAAAAAAATCCAAAATCAGACAGAGTGTTGACACCAGAGAGGCTAAGACCGCATTGACTCAGTGCGGTATTCAGCCTCTCTGGTGTCAAGTCTGATTTTGGAAAAAAAAAAAAAAAATCCAAAATCAGACAGAGTGTTGAGACCAGAGAGGCTAAGACCGCATTGACTCAGTGCAGTATTCAGCCTCTCTGGTGTCAAGTCTGATTTTGGAAAAAAAAAAAAAAAATCCAAAATCAGACAGAGTGTTGACACCAGAGAGGCTAAGACCGCATTGACTCAGTGCGGTATTCAGCCTCTCTGGTGTCAAGTCTCATTTTGGAAAAAAAAAAAAAAATCCAAAATCAGACAGAGTGTTGAGACCAGAGAGGCTAAGACCGCATTGACTCAGTGCGGTATTCAGCCTCTCTGGTGTCAAGTCTGATTTTGGAAAAAAAAAAAAAAAATCCAAAATCAGACAGAGTGTTGACACCAGAGAGGCTAAGACCGCATTGACTCAGTGCGGTATTCAGCCTCTCTGGTGTCAAGTCTCATTTTGGAAAAAAAAAAAAAAAAATCCAAAATCAGACAGAGTGTTGAGACCAGAGAGGCTAAGACCGCATTGACTCAGTGCGGTATTCAGCCTCTCTGGTGTCAAGTCTGATTTTGGAAAAAAAAAAAAAAAATCCAAAATCAGACAGAGTGTTGACACCAGAGAGGCTAAGACCGCATTGACTCAGTGCGGTATTCAGCCTCTCTGGTGTCAAGTCTGATTTTGGAAAAAAAAAAAAAAAAATCCAAAATCAGACAGAGTGTTGAGACCAGAGAGGCTAAGACCGCATTGACTCAGTGCGGTATTCAGCCTCTCTGGTGTCAAGTCTGATTTTGGAAAAAAAAAAAAAAAAATCCAAAATCAGACAGAGTGTTGAGACCAGAGAGGCTAAGACCGCATTGACTCAGTGCGGTATTCAGCCTCTCTGGTGTCAAGTCTCATTTTGGAAAAAAAAAAAAAAATCCAAAATCAGACAGAGTGTTGAGACCAGAGAGGCTAAGACCGCATTGACTCAGTGCGGTATTCAGCCTCTCTGGTGTCAAGTCTGATTTTGGAAAAAAAAAAAAAAAATCCAAAATCAGACAGAGTGTTGACACCAGAGAGGCTAAGACCGCATTGACTCAGTGCGGTATTCAGCCTCTCTGGTGTCAAGTCTGATTTTGGAAAAAAAAAAAAAAAATCCAAAATCAGACAGAGTGTTGAGACCAGAGAGGCTAAGACCGCATTGACTCAGTGCGGTATTCAGCCTCTCTGGTGTCAAGTCTGATTTTGGAAAAAAAAAAAAAAAATCCAAAATCAGACAGAGTGTTGACACCAGAGAGGCTAAGACCGCATTGACTCAGTGCGGTATTCAGCCTCTCTGGTGTCAAGTCTGATTTTGAAAAAAAAAAAAAAAATCCAAAATCAGACAGAGTGTTGACACCAGAGAGGCTAAGACCGCATTGACTCAGTGCGGTATTCAGCCTCTCTGGTGTCAAGTCTGATTTTGGAAAAAAAAAAAAAATCCAAAATCAGACAGAGTGTTGAGACCAGAGAGGCTAACACCGCATTGACTCAGTGCGGTATTCAGCCTCTCTGGTGTCAAGTCTCATTTTGGAAAAAAAAAAAAAATCAAAAATCAGACACAGTGTTGAGACCAGAGAGGCTAAGACCGCATTGACTCAGTGCGGTATTCAGCCTCTCTGGTGTCAAGTCTGATTTTGGAAAAAAAAAAAAAAAAATCCAAAATCAGACAGAGTGTTGACACCAGAGAGGCTAAGACTGCATTGACTCAGTGCGGTATTCAGCCTCTCTGGTGTCAAGTCTGATTTTGGAAAAAAAAAAAAAAAATCCAAAATCAGACAGAGTGTTGACACCAGAGAGGCTAAGACCGCATTGACTCAGTGCGGTATTCAGCCTCTCTGGTGTCAAGTCTGATTTTGGAAAAAAAAAAAAAAATCCAAAATCAGACAGAGTGTTGACACCAGAGAGGCTAAGACCGCATTGACTCAGTGCGGTATTCAGCCTCTCTGGTGTCAAGTCTGATTTTGGAAAAAAAAAAAAAAAAATCCAAAATCAGACAGAGTGTTGAGACCAGAGAGGCTAACACCGCATTGACTCAGTGCGGTATTCAGCCTCTCTGGTGTCAAGTCTCATTTTGGAAAAAAAAAAAAATCAAAAATCAGACACAGTGTTGAGACCAGAGAGGCTAAGACCGCATTGACTCAGTGCGGTATTCAGCCTCTCTGGTGTCAAGTCTGATTTTGGAAAAAAAAAAAAAAAAATCCAAAATCAGACAGAGTGTTGACACCAGAGAGGCTAAGACTGCATTGACTCAGTGCGGTATTCAGCCTCTCTGGTGTCAAGTCTGATTTTGGAAAAAAAAAAAAAAAATCCAAAATCAGACAGAGTGTTGACACCAGAGAGGCTAAGACCGCATTGACTCAGTGCGGTATTCAGCCTCTCTGGTGTCAAGTCTCATTTTGGAAAAAAAAAAAAAAATCCAAAATCAGACAGAGTGTTGAGACCAGAGAGGCTAAGACCGCATTGACTCAGTGCGGTATTCAGCCTCTCTGGTGTCAAGTCTGATTTTGGAAAAAAAAAAAAAAAATCCAAAATCAGACAGAGTGTTGACACCAGAGAGGCTAAGACCGCATTGACTCAGTGCGGTATTCAGCCTCTCTGGTGTCAAGTCTGATTTTGGGAAAAAAAAAAAAAAAATCCAAAATCAGACAGAGTGTTGAGACCAGAGAGGCTAAGACCGCATTGACTCAGTGCGGTATTCAGCCTCTCTGGTGTCAAGTCTGATTTTGGGAAAAAAAAAAAAAAAATCCAAAATCAGACAGAGTGTTGACACCAGAGAGGCTAAGACCGCATTGACTCAGTGCGGTATTCAGCCTCTCTGGTGTCAAGTCTGATTTTGGAAAAAAAAAAAAAAATCCAAAATCAGACAGAGTGTTGACACCAGAGAGGCTAAGACCGCATTGACTCAGTGCGGTATTCAGCCTCTCTGGTGTCAAGTCTGATTTTGGAAAAAAAAAAAAAAAAATCCAAAATCAGACAGAGTGTTGAGACCAGAGAGGCTAAGACCGCATTGACTCAGTGCGGTATTCAGCCTCTCTGGTGTCAAGTCTGATTTTGTAAAAAAAAAAAAAAAATCCAAAATCAGACAGTGTTGACACCAGAGAGGCTAAGACCGCATTGACTGAGTGCGGTATTCAGCCTCTCTGGTGTCAAGTCTGATTTTGGAAAAAAAAAAAAAAATCCAAAATCAGACAGAGTGTTGACACCAGAGAGGCTAAGACCGCATTGACTCAGTGCGGTATTCAGCCTCTCTGGTGTCAAGTCTGATTTTGGAAAAAAAAAAAAAAAAATCCAAAATCAGACAGAGTGTTGAGACCAGAGAGGCTAAGACCGCATTGACTCAGTGCGGTATTCAGCCTCTCTGGTGTCAAGTCTCATTTTGGAAAAAAAAAAAAAATCAAAAATCAGACACAGTGTTGACACCAGAGAGGCTAAGACCGCATTGACTCAGTGCGGTATTCAGCCTCTCTGGTGTCAAGTCTGATTTTGGAAAAAAAAAAAAAAAATCCAAAATCAGACAGAGTGTTGACACCAGAGAGGCTAAGACCGCATTGACTCAGTGCGGTATTCAGCCTCTCTGGTGTCAAGTCTGATTTTGGAAAAAAAAAAAAAAAATCCAAAATCAGACAGAGTGTTGAGACCAGAGAGGCTAAGACCGCATTGACTCAGTGCGGTATTCAGCCTCTCTGGTGTCAAGTCTGATTTTGAAAAAAAAAAAAAAAATCCAAAATCAGACAGAGTGTTGACACCAGAGAGGCTAAGACCGCATTGACTCAGTGCGGTATTCAGCCTCTCTGGTGTCAAGTCTGGTTTTGGAAAAAAAAAAAAAAATCCAAAATCAGACAGAGTGTAGACACCAGAGAGGCTAAGACCGCATTGACTCAGTGCGGTATTCAGCCTCTCTGGTGTCAAGTCTGATTTTGGAAAAAAAAAAAAAAATCCAAAATCAGACAGAGTGTTGACACCAGAGAGGCTAAGACCGCATTGACTCAGTGCGGTATTCAGCCTCTCTGGTGTCAAGTCTGATTTTGGGAAAAAAAAAAAAAAAATCCAAAATCAGACAGAGTGTTGAGACCAGAGAGGCTAAGACCGCATTGACTCAGTGCGGTATTCAGCCTCTCTGGTGTCAAGTCTGATTTTGGAAAAAAAAAAAAAAAATCCAAAATCAGACAGAGTGTTCACACCAGAGAGGCTAAGACCGCATTGACTCAGTGCGGTATTCAGCCTCTCTGGTGTCAAGTCTGATTTTGGGAAAAAAAAAAAAAAAATCCAAAATCAGACAGAGTGTTGAGACCAGAGAGGCTAAGACCGCATTGACTCAGTGCGGTATTCAGCCTCTCTGGTGTCAAGTCTGATTTTGGGAAAAAAAAAAAAAAAATCCAAAATCAGACAGTGTTGAGACCAGAGAGGCTAAGACCGCATTGACTCAGTGCGGTATTCAGCCTCTCTGGTGTCAAGTCTGATTTTGGGGAAAAAAAAAAAAAAAATCCAAAATCAGACAGAGTGTTGACACCAGAGAGGCTAAGACCGCATTGACTCAGTGCGGTATTCAGCCTCTCTGGTGTCAAGTCTCATTTTGGAAAAAAAAAAAAAAAATCCAAAATCAGACAGAGTGTTGAGACCAGAGAGGCTAAGACCGCATTGACTCAGTGCGGTATTCAGCCTCTCTGGTGTCAAGTCTGATTTTGGGAAAAAAAAAAAAAAAAAAAAAAAATCCAAAATCAGACAGAGTGTTGACACCAGAGAGGCTAAGACCGCATTGACTCAGTGCGGTATTCAGCCTCTCTGGTGTCAAGTCTCATTTTGGAAAAAAAAAAAAAAAATCCAAAATCAGACAGAGTGTTGAGACCAGAGAGGCTAAGACCGCATTGACTCAGTGCGGTATTCAGCCTCTCTGGTGTCAAGTCTGATTTTGGGAAAAAAAAAAAAAAAATCCAAAATCAGACAGTGTTGAGACCAGAGAGGCTAAGACCGCATTGACTCAGTGCGGTATTCAGCCTCTCTGGTGTCAAGTCTGATTTTGGGGAAAAAAAAAAAAAAAATCCAAAATCAGACAGAGTGTTGACACCAGAGAGGCTAAGACCGCATTGACTCAGTGCGGTATTCAGCCTCTCTGGTGTCAAGTCTCATTTTGGAAAAAAAAAAAAAAAATCCAAAATCAGACAGAGTGTTGAGACCAGAGAGGCTAAGACCGCATTGACTCAGTGCGGTATTCAGCCTCTCTGGTGTCAAGTCTGATTTTGGGAAAAAAAAAAAAAAAAAAAAAAAATCCAAAATCAGACAGAGTGTTGACACCAGAGAGGCTAAGACCGCATTGACTCAGTGCGGTATTCAGCCTCTCTGGTGTCAAGTCTGATTTTGGAAAAAAAAAAAAAAATCCAAAATCAGACAGAGTGTTGACACCAGAGAGGCTAAGACCGCATTGACTCAGTGCGGTATTCAGCCTCTCTGGTGTCAAGTCTCATTTTTGAAAAAAAAAAAAAAAATCCAAAATCAGACAGAGTGTTGAGACCAGAGAGGCTAAGACCGCATTGACTCAGTGCGGTATTCAGCCTCTCTGGTGTCAAGTCTGATTTTGGAAAAAAAAAAAAAAATCAAAAATCAGACACAGTGTTGACACCAGAGAGGCTAAGACCGCATTGACTCAGTGCGGTATTCAGCCTCTCTGGTGTCAAGTCTGATTTTGGAAAAAAAAAAAAAAAATCCAAAATCAGACAGAGTGTTGACACCAGAGAGGCTAAGACCGCATTGACTCAGTGCGGTATTCAGCCTCTCTGGTGTCAAGTCTGATTTTGGAAAAAAAAAAAAAAAAATCCAAAATCAGACAGAGTGTTGAGACCAGAGAGGCTAAGACCGCATTGACTCAGTGCGGTATTCAGCCTCTCTGGTGTCAAGTCTGATTTTGTAAAAAAAAAAAAAAAAATCCAAAATCAGACAGTGTTGACACCAGAGAGGCTAAGACCGCATTGACTGAGTGCGGTATTCAGCCTCTCTGGTGTCAAGTCTGATTTTGGAAAAAAAAAAAAAATCCAAAATCAGACACAGTGTTGACACCAGAGAGGCTAAGACCGCATTGACTCAGTGCGGTATTCAGCCTCTCTGGTGTCAAGTCTGATTTTGGAAAAAAAAAAAAAAAATCCAAAATCAGACAGAGTGTTGACACCAGAGAGGCTAAGACCGCATTGACTCAGTGCGGTATTCAGCCTCTCTGGTGTCAAGTCTGATTTTGGAAAAAAAAAAAAAAAATCCAAAATCAGACAGAGTGTTGACACCAGAGAGGCTAAGACCGCATTGACTCAGTGCTGTATTCAGCCTCTCTGGTGTCAAGTCTGATTTTGGAAAAAAAAAAAAAAAAATCCAAAATCAGACAGAGTGTTGAGACCAGAGAGGCTAAGACCGCATTGACTCAGTGCGGTATTCAGCCTCTCTGGTGTCAAGTCTGATTTTGAAAAAAAAAAAAAAAATCCAAAATCAGACACAGTGTTGACACCAGAGAGGCTAAGACCGCATTGACTCAGTGCGGTATTCAGCCTCTCTGGTGTCAAGTCTGATTTTGGAAAAAAAAAAAAAAAATCCAAAATCAGACAGAGTGTTGACACCAGAGAGGCTAAGACCGCATTGACTCAGTGCGGTATTCAGCCTCTCTGGTGTCAAGTCTGATTTTGGAAAAAAAAAAAAAAAATCCAAAATCAGACAGAGTGTTGACACCAGAGAGGCTAAGACCGCATTGACTCAGTGCTGTATTCAGCCTCTCTGGTGTCAAGTCTGATTTTGGAAAAAAAAAAAAAAAAAATCCAAAATCAGACAGAGTGTTGAGACCAGAGAGGCTAAGACCGCATTGACTCAGTGCGGTATTCAGCCTCTCTGGTGTCAAGTCTGATTTTGGGAAAAAAAAAAAGAAAATCCAAAATCAGACAGAGTGTTGAGACCAGAGAGGCTAAGACCGCATTGACTCAGTGCGGTATTCAGCCTCTCTGGTGTCAAGTCTGATTTTGGGAAAAAAAAAAAAAAAATCCAAAATCAGACAGAGTGTTGAGACCAGAGAGGCTAAGACCGCATTGACTCAGTGCGGTATTCAGCCTCTCTGGTGTCAAGTCTGATTTTGGAAAAAAAAAAAAAAATCCAAAATCAGACAGAGTGTTGACACCAGAGAGGCTAAGACCGCATTGACTCAGTGCGGTATTCAGCCTCTCTGGTGTCAAGTCTGATTTGGGAAAAAAAAAAAAAAAATCCAAAATCAGACAGAGTGTTGACACCAGAGAGGCTAAGACCGCATTGACTCAGTGCGGTATTCAGCTCTCTGGTGTCAAGTCTCATTTTGGAAAAAAAAAAAAAAAATCCAAAATCAGACAGAGTGTTGAGACCAGAGAGGCTAAGACCGCATTGACTCAGTGCGGTATTCAGCCTCTCTGGTGTCAAGTCTGATTTTGGGAAAAAAAAAAAAAAAAAAAAAATCCAAAATCAGACAGAGTGTTGACACCAGAGAGGCTAAGACCGCATTGACTCAGTGCGGTATTCAGCCTCTCTGGTGTCAAGTCTGATTTTGGAAAAAAAAAAAAAATCCAAAATCAGACAGAGTGTTGACACCAGAGAGGCTAAGACCGCATTGACTCAGTGCGGTATTCAGCCTCTCTGGTGTCAAGTCTCATTTTGAAAAAAAAAAAAAAAATCCAAAATCAGACAGAGTGTTGAGACCAGAGAGGCTAAGACCGCATTGACTCAGTGCGGTATTCAGCCTCTCTGGTGTCAAGTCTGATTTTGGAAAAAAAAAAAAAAAATCCAAAATCAGACAGAGTGTTGACACCAGAGAGGCTAAGACCGCATTGACTCAGTGCGGTATTCAGCCTCTCTGGTGTCAAGTCTGATTTTGGAAAAAAAAAAAAAAAATCCAAAATCAGACAGAGTGTTGACACCAGAGAGGCTAAGACCGCATTGACTCAGTGCGGTATTAAGCCTCTCTGGTGTCAAGTCTGATTTTGGAAAAAAAAAAAAAATCCAAAATCAGACAGAGTGTTGAGACCAGAGAGGCTAAGACCGCATTGACTCAGTGCGTATTCAGCCTCTCTGGTGTCAAGTCTCATTTTGGAAAAAAAAAAAAAAAAAAAAAATCAGACACAGTGTTGAGACCAGAGAGGCTAAGACCGCATTGACTCAGTGCGGTATTCAGCCTCTCTGGTGTCAAGTCTGATTTTGGAAAAAAAAAAAAAAAATCCAAAATCAGACAGAGTGTTGACACCAGAGAGGCTAAGACCGCATTGACTCAGTGCGGTATTCAGCCTCTCTGGTGTCAAGTCTGATTTTGGAAAAAAAAAAAAAAAATCCAAAATCAGACAGAGTGTTGAGACCAGAGAGGCTAAGACCGCATTGACTCAGTGCGGTATTCAGCCTCTCTGGTGTCAAGTCTGATTTTGGAAAAAAAAAAAAAAAATCCAAAATCAGACAGAGTGTTGACACCAGAGAGGCTAAGACCGCATTGACTCAGTGCGGTATTCAGCCTCTCTGGTGTCAAGTCTGATTTTGGAAAAAAAAAAAAAAAATCCAAAATCAGACAGAGTGTTGAGACCAGAGAGGCTAAGACCGCATTGACTCAGTGCGGTATTCAGCCTCTCTGGTGTCAAGTCTGATTTTGGAAAAAAAAAAAAAAAAATCCAAAATCAGACAGAGTGTTGACACCAGAGAGGCTAAGACCGCATTGACTCAGTGCGGTATTCAGCCTCTCTGGTGTCAAGTCTGATTTTGGGCAAAAAAAAAAAAAAAAATCCAAAATCAGACAGAGTGTTGACACCAGAGAGGCTAAGACCGCATTGACTCAGTGCGGTATTCAGCCTCTCTGGTGTCAAGTCTCATTTTGGAAAAAAAAAAAAAAAATCCAAAATCAGACAGAGTGTTGAGACCAGAGAGGCTAAGACCGCATTGACTCAGTGCGGTATTCAGCCTCTCTGGTGTCAAGTCTGATTTTGGGAAAAAAAAAAAAAAATAATAATAATCCAAAATCAGACAGAGTGTTGACACCAGAGAGGCTAAGACCGCATTGACTCAGTGCGGTATTCAGCCTCTCTGGTGTCAAGTCTGATTTTGGAAAAAAAAAAAAAAATCCAAAATCAGACAGAGTGTTGACACCAGAGAGGCTAAGACCGCATTGACTCAGTGCGGTATTCAGCCTCTCTGGTGTCAAGTCTCATTTTTGAAAAAAAAAAAAAAAAATCCAAAATCAGACAGAGTGTTGAGACCAGAGAGGCTAAGACCGCATTGACTCAGTGCGGTATTCAGCCTCTCTGGTGTCAAGTCTGATTTTGGAAAAAAAAAAAAAAAAATCCAAAATCAGACAGAGTGTTGAGACCAGAGAGGCTAAGACCGCATTGACTCAGTGCGGTATTCAGCCTCTCTGGTGTCAAGTCTGATTTTGGAAAAAAAAAAAAAAAAATCCAAAATCAGACAGAGTGTTGACACCAGAGAGGCTAAGACCGCATTGACTCAGTGCGGTATTCAGCCTCTCTGGTGTCAAGTCTGATTTTGGAAAAAAAAAAAAAAATCCAAAATCAGACAGAGTGTTGACACCAGAGAGGCTAAGACCGCATTGACTCAGTGCGGTATTCAGCCTCTCTGGTGTCAAGTCTGATTTTGGAAAAAAAAAAAAAAATCCAAAATCAGACAGAGTGTTGAGACCAGAGAGGCTAAGACCGCATTGACTCAGTGCAGTATTCAGCCTCTCTGGTGTCAAGTCTCATTTTGGAAAAAAAAAAAAAAAAAAAAAAATCAGACACAGTGTTGAGACCAGAGAGGCTAAGACCGCATTGACTCAGTGCGGTATTCAGCCTCTCTGGTGTCAAGTCTGATTTTGGAAAAAAAAAAAAAAAAATCCAAAATCAGACAGAGTGTTGACACCAGAGAGGCTAAGACCGCATTGACTCAGTGCGGTATTCAGCCTCTCTGGTGTCAAGTCTGATTTTGGAAAAAAAAAAAAAAAAATCCAAAATCAGACAGAGTGTTGAGACCAGAGAGGCTAAGACCGCATTGTCTCAGTGCGGTATTCAGCCTCTCTGGTGTCAAGTCTGATTTTGGAAAAAAAAAAAAAAAAATCCAAAATCAGACAGAGTGTTGACACCAGAGAGGCTAAGACCGCATTGACTCAGTGCGGTATTCAGCCTCTCTGGTGTCAAGTCTGATTTTGGAAAAAAGAAAAAAAAATCCAAAATCAGACAGAGTGTTGAGACCAGAGAGGCTAAGACCGCATTGACTCAGTGCAGTATTCAGCCTCTCTGGTGTCAAGTCTGATTTTGGAAAAAAAAAAAAAAAAATCCAAAATCAGACAGAGTGTTGACACCAGAGAGGCTAAGACCGCATTGACTCAGTGCGGTATTCAGCCTCTCTGGTGTCAAGTCTCATTTTGGAAAAAAAAAAAAAAAATCCAAAATCAGACAGAGTGTTGACACCAGAGAGGCTAAGACCGCATTGACTCAGTGCGGTATTCAGCCTCTCTGGTGTCAAGTCTGATTTTGGAAAAAAAAAAAAAAAATCCAAAATCAGACAGAGTGTTGAGACCAGAGAGGCTAAGACCGCATTGACTCAGTGCGGTATTCAGCCTCTCTGGTGTCAAGTCTGATTTTGGAAAAAATAAAAATAAATCCAAAATCAGACAGAGTGTTGACACCAGAGAGGCTAAGACCGCATTGACTCAGTGCGGTATTCAGCCTCTCTGGTGTCAAGTCTCATTTTGGAAAAAAAAAAAAAAAAAAAAAAATCAGACACAGTGTTGAGACCAGAGAGGCTAAGACCGCATTGACTCAGTGCGGTATTCAGCCTCTCTGGTGTCAAGTCTGATTTTGGAAAAAAAAAAAAAAAATCCAAAATCAGACAGAGTGTTGACACCAGAGAGGCTAAGACCGCATTGACTCAGTGCGGTATTCAGCCTCTCTGGTGTCAAGTCTGATTTTTGAAAAAAAAAAAAAAATCCAAAATCAGACAGAGTGTTGAGACCAGAGAGGCTAAGACCGCATTGACTCAGTGCGGTATTCAGCCTCTCTGGTGTCAAGTCTGATTTTGGAAAAAAAAAAAAAAAATCCAAAATCAGACAGAGTGTTGACACCAGAGAGGCTAAGACCGCATTGACTCAGTGCGGTATTCAGCCTCTCTGGTGTCAAGTCTGATTTTGGAAAAAAAAAAAAAAAATCCAAAATCAGACAGAGTGTTGAGACCAGAGAGGCTAAGACCGCATTGACTCAGTGCGGTATTCAGCCTCTCTGGTGTCAAGTCTGATTTTGGAAAAAAAAAAAAAAAATCCAAAATCAGACAGAGTGTTGACACCAGAGAGGCTAAGACCGCATTGACTCAGTGCGGTATTCAGCCTCTCTGGTGTCAAGTCTCATTTTGGAAAAAAAAAAAAAAAAATCCAAAATCAGACAGAGTGTTGAGACCAGAGAGGCTAAGACCGCATTGACTCAGTGCGGTATTCAGCCTCTCTGGTGTCAAGTCTGATTTTGGGAAAAAAAAAAAAAAAAAATCCAAAATCAGACAGAGTGTTGACACCAGAGAGGCTAAGACCGCATTGACTCAGTGCGGTATTCAGCCTCTCTGGTGTCAAGTCTCATTTTGGAAAAAAAAAAAAAAAATCCAAAATCAGACAGAGTGTTGAGACCAGAGAGGCTAAGACCGCATTGACTCAGTGCGGTATTCAGCCTCTCTGGTGTCAAGTCTGATTTTGGGAAAAAAATAAATAATAATATCCAAAATCAGACAGAGTGTTGACAGACCAGAGAGGCTAAGACCGCATTGACTCAGTGCGGTATTCAGCCTCTCTGGTGTCAAGTCTGATTTGGAAAAAAAAAAAAAAATCCAAAATCAGACAGAGTGTTGACACCAGAGAGGCTAAGACCGCATTGACTCAGTGCGGTATTCAGCCTCTCTGGTGTCAAGTCTCATTTTGAAAAAAAAAAAAAAAAATCCAAAATCAGACAGAGTGTTGAGACCAGAGAGGCTAAGACCGCATTGACTCAGTGCGGTATTCAGCCTCTCTGGTGTCAAGTCTGATTTTGGAAAAAAAAAAAAAAAAATCCAAAATCAGACAGAGTGTTGAGACCAGAGAGGCTAAGACCGCATTGACTCAGTGCGGTATTCAGCCTCTCTGGTGTCAAGTCTGATTTTGGAAAAAAAAAAAAAAAAATCCAAAATCAGACAGAGTGTTGACACCAGAGAGGCTAAGACCGCATTGACTCAGTGCGGTATTCAGCCTCTCTGGTGTCAAGTCTGATTTTGGAAAAAAAAAAAAAATCCAAAATCAGACAGAGTGTTGACACCAGAGAGGCTAAGACCGCATTGACTCAGTGCGGTATTCAGCCTCTCTGGTGTCAAGTCTGATTTTGGAAAAAAAAAAAAAAATCCAAAATCAGACAGACAGAGTGTTGAGACCAGAGAGGCTAAGACCGCATTGACTCAGTGCAGTATTCAGCCTCTCTGGTGTCAAGTCTCATTTTGGAAAAAAAAAAAAAAAAAAAAAATCAGACACAGTGTTGAGACCAGAGAGGCTAAGACCGCATTGACTCAGTGCGGTATTCAGCCTCTCTGGTGTCAAGTCTGATTTTGGAAAAAAAAAAAAAAAATCCAAAATCAGACAGAGTGTTGACACCAGAGAGGCTAAGACCGCATTGACTCAGTGCGGTATTCAGCCTCTCTGGTGTCAAGTCTGATTTTGGAAAAAAAAAAAAAAAAATCCAAAATCAGACAGAGTGTTGAGACCAGAGAGGCTAAGACCGCATTGTCTCAGTGCGGTATTCAGCCTCTCTGGTGTCAAGTCTGATTTTGGAAAAAAAAAAAAAAAAATCCAAAATCAGACAGAGTGTTGACACCAGAGAGGCTAAGACCGCATTGACTCAGTGCGGTATTCAGCCTCTCTGGTGTCAAGTCTGATTTTGGAAAAAAGAAAAAAAAATCCAAAATCAGACAGAGTGTTGAGACCAGAGAGGCTAAGACCGCATTGACTCAGTGCAGTATTCAGCCTCTCTGGTGTCAAGTCTGATTTTGGAAAAAAAAAAAAAAAAATCCAAAATCAGACAGAGTGTTGACACCAGAGAGGCTAAGACCGCATTGACTCAGTGCGGTATTCAGCCTCTCTGGTGTCAAGTCTCATTTTGGAAAAAAAAAAAAAAAATCCAAAATCAGACAGAGTGTTGACACCAGAGAGGCTAAGACCGCATTGACTCAGTGCGGTATTCAGCCTCTCTGGTGTCAAGTCTGATTTTGGAAAAAAAAAAAAAAAATCCAAAATCAGACAGAGTGTTGAGACCAGAGAGGCTAAGACCGCATTGACTCAGTGCGGTATTCAACCTCTCTGGTGTCAAGTCTGATTTTGGAAAAAAAAAAAAAAAATCCAAAATCAGACAGAGTGTTGACACCAGAGAGGCTAAGACCGCATTGACTCAGTGCGGTATTCAGCCTCTCTGGTGTCAAGTCTGATTTTGGAAAAAAAAAAAAAAAATCCAAAATCAGACAGAGTGTTGAGACCAGAGAGGCTAAGACCGCATTGACTCAGTGCGGTATTCAGCCTCTCTGGTGTCAAGTCTGATTTTGGGAAAAAAAAAAAATAATAATAATAATCCAAAATCAGACAGAGTGTTGACACCAGAGAGGCTAAGACCGCATTGACTCAGTGCGGTATTCAGCCTCTCTGGTGTCAAGTCTGATTTTTGAAAAAAAAAAAAAAATCCAAAATCAGACAGAGTGTTGACACCAGAGAGGCTAAGACCGCATTGACTCAGTGCGGTATTCAGCCTCTCTGGTGTCAAGTCTCATTTTTGAAAAAAAAAAAAAAAAAATCCAAAATCAGACAGAGTGTTGAGACCAGAGAGGCTAAGACCGCATTGACTCAGTGCGGTATTCAGCCTCTCTGGTGTCAAGTCTGATTTTGGAAAAAAAAAAAAAAAAATCCAAAATCAGACAGAGTGTTGAGACCAGAGAGGCTAAGACCGCATTGACTCAGTGCAGTATTCAGCCTCTCTGGTGTCAAGTCTCATTTTGGAAAAAAAAAAAAAAAAAAAAAATCAGACACAGTGTTGAGACCAGAGAGGCTAAGACCGCATTGACTCAGTGCGGTATTCAGCCTCTCTGGTGTCAAGTCTGATTTTGGAAAAAAAAAAAAAAAATCCAAAATCAGACAGAGTGTTGACACCAGAGAGGCTAAGACCGCATTGACTCAGTGCGGTATTCAGCCTCTCTGGTGTCAAGTCTGATTTTGGAAAAAAAAAAAAAAAAATCCAAAATCAGACAGAGTGTTGAGACCAGAGAGGCTAAGACCGCATTGTCTCAGTGCGGTATTCAGCCTCTCTGGTGTCAAGTCTGATTTTGGAAAAAAAAAAAAAAAAATCCAAAATCAGACAGAGTGTTGACACCAGAGAGGCTAAGACCGCATTGACTCAGTGCGGTATTCAGCCTCTCTGGTGTCAAGTCTGATTTTGGAAAAAAGAAAAAAAAATCCAAAATCAGACAGAGTGTTGAGACCAGAGAGGCTAAGACCGCATTGACTCAGTGCGGTATTCAGCCTCTCTGGTGTCAAGTCTGATTTTGGAAAAAAATAAAAAATAATCCAAAATCAGACAGAGTGTTGACACCAGAGAGGCTAAGACCGCATTGACTCAGTGCGGTATTCAGCCTCTCTGGTGTCAAGTCTCATTTTGGAAAAAAAAAAAAAAAAATCCAAAATCAGACAGAGTGTTGACACCAGAGAGGCTAAGACCGCATTGACTCAGTGCGGTATTCAGCCTCTCTGGTGTCAAGTCTGATTTTGGAAAAAAAAAAAAAAAATCCAAAATCAGACAGAGTGTTGAGACCAGAGAGGCTAAGACCGCATTGACTCAGTGCGGTATTCAGCCTCTCTGGTGTCAAGTCTGATTTTGGAAAAAAAAAAAAAAAATCCAAAATCAGACAGAGTGTTGACACCAGAGAGGCTAAGACCGCATTGACTCAGTGCGGTATTCAGCCTCTCTGGTGTCAAGTCTGATTTTGGAAAAAAAAAAAAAAAATCCAAAATCAGACAGAGTGTTGAGACCAGAGAGGCTAAGACCGCATTGACTCAGTGCGGTATTCAGCCTCTCTGGTGTCAAGTCTGATTTTGGAAAAAAAAAAAAAAAAAATCCAAAATCAGACAGAGTGTTGAGACCAGAGAGGCTAAGACCGCATTGACTCAGTGCGGTATTCAGCCTCTCTGGTGTCAAGTCTGATTTTGGAAAAAAAAAAAAAAAAATCCAAAATCAGACAGAGTGTTGACACCAGAGAGGCTAAGACCGCATTGACTCAGTGCGGTATTCAGCCTCTCTGGTGTCAAGTCTGATTTTGGAAAAAAAAAAAAAAATCCAAAATCAGACAGAGTGTTGACACCAGAGAGGCTAAGACCGCATTGACTCAGTGCGGTATTCAGCCTCTCTGGTGTCAAGTCTGATTTTGGAAAAAAAAAAAAAATCCAAAATCAGACAGAGTGTTGAGACCAGAGAGGCTAAGACCGCATTGACTCAGTGCAGTATTCAGCCTCTCTGGTGTCAAGTCTCATTTTGGAAAAAAAAAAAAAAAAAAAAAAATCAGACACAGTGTTGAGACCAGAGAGGCTAAGACCGCATTGACTCAGTGCGGTATTCAGCCTCTCTGGTGTCAAGTCTGATTTTGGAAAAAAAAAAAAAAAATCCAAAATCAGACAGAGTGTTGACACCAGAGAGGCTAAGACCGCATTGACTCAGTGCGGTATTCAGCCTCTCTGGTGTCAAGTCTGATTTTGGAAAAAAAAAAAAAAAAATCCAAAATCAGACAGAGTGTTGAGACCAGAGAGGCTAAGACCGCATTGTCTCAGTGCGGTATTCAGCCTCTCTGGTGTCAAGTCTGATTTTGGAAAAAAAAAAAAAAAAATCCAAAATCAGACAGAGTGTTGACACCAGAGAGGCTAAGACCGCATTGACTCAGTGCGGTATTCAGCCTCTCTGGTGTCAAGTCTGATTTTGGAAAAAAGAAAAAAAAATCCAAAATCAGACAGAGTGTTGAGACCAGAGAGGCTAAGACCGCATTGACTCAGTGCGGTATTCAGCCTCTCTGGTGTCAAGTCTGATTTTGGAAAAAAAAAAAAAAAAATCCAAAATCAGACAGAGTGTTGACACCAGAGAGGCTAAGACCGCATTGACTCAGTGCGGTATTCAGCCTCTCTGGTGTCAAGTCTGATTTTGGAAAAAAAAAAAAAAAAATCCAAAATCAGACAGAGTGTTGACACCAGAGAGGCTAAGACCGCATTGACTCAGTGCGGTATTCAGCCTCTCTGGTGTCAAGTCTGATTTTGGAAAAAAAAAAAAAAAAATCCAAAATCAGACAGAGTGTTGAGACCAGAGAGGCTAAGACCGCATTGACTCAGTGCGGTATTCAGCCTCTCTGGTGTCAAGTCTGATTTTGGGAAAAAAAAAAATAATAATAATAATCCAAAATCAGACAGAGTGTTGACACCAGAGAGGCTAAGACCGCATTGACTCAGTGCGGTATTCAGCCTCTCTGGTGTCAAGTCTGATTTTGGAAAAAAAAAAAAAAATCCAAAATCAGACAGAGTGTTGACACCAGAGAGGCTAAGACTGCATTGACTCAGTGCGGTATTCAGCCTCTCTGGTGTCAAGTCTCATTTTTGAAAAAAAAAAAAAAAAATCCAAAATCAGACAGAGTGTTGAGACCAGAGAGGCTAAGACCGCATTGACTCAGTGCGGTATTCAGCCTCTCTGGTGTCAAGTCTGATTTTGGAAAAAAAAAAAAAAAAATCCAAAATCAGACAGAGTGTTGAGACCAGAGAGGCTAAGACCGCATTGACTCAGTGCGGTATTCAGCCTCTCTGGTGTCAAGTCTGATTTTGGAAAAAAAAAAAAAAAAAATCCAAAATCAGACAGAGTGTTGACACCAGAGAGGCTAAGACCGCATTGACTCAGTGCGGTATTCAGCCTCTCTGGTGTCAAGTCTGATTTTGGAAAAAAAAAAAAAATCCAAAATCAGACAGAGTGTTGACACCAGAGAGGCTAAGACCGCATTGACTCAGTGCGGTATTCAGCCTCTCTGGTGTCAAGTCTGATTTTGGAAAAAAAAAAAAAAATCCAAAATCAGACAGAGTGTTGAGACCAGAGAGGCTAAGACCGCATTGACTCAGTGCAGTATTCAGCCTCTCTGGTGTCAAGTCTCATTTTGGAAAAAAAAAAAAAAAAAAAAAATCAGACACAGTGTTGAGACCAGAGAGGCTAAGACCGCATTGACTCAGTGCGGTATTCAGCCTCTCTGGTGTCAAGTCTGATTTTGGAAAAAAAAAAAAAAAAATCCAAAATCAGACAGAGTGTTGAGACCAGAGAGGCTAAGACCGCATTGACTCAGTGCGGTATTCAGCCTCTCTGGTGTCAAGTCTGATTTTGGAAAAAAAAAAAAAAAAATCCAAAATCAGACAGAGTGTTGACACCAGAGAGGCTAAGACCGCATTGACTCAGTGCGGTATTCAGCCTCTCTGGTGTCAAGTCTGATTTTGGAAAAAAAAAAAAAAATCCAAAATCAGACAGAGTGTTGACACCAGAGAGGCTAAGACCGCATTGACTCAGTGCGGTATTCAGCCTCTCTGGTGTCAAGTCTGATTTTGGAAAAAAAAAAAAAAATCCAAAATCAGACAGAGTGTTGAGACCAGAGAGGCTAAGACCGCATTGACTCAGTGCGGTATTCAGCCTCTCTGGTGTCAAGTCTCATTTTGGAAAAAAA
>NW_028151006.1:0-32294 GCF_964638095.1 Poromitra crassiceps | reverse complement strand
TTTCCAAAATCAAGACTTGACACCAGATAGGCTGAATACCGCACTGAGTCAATGCGGTCTTAGCCTCTCTGGTGTCAACACTCTGTCTGATTTTGGATTTTTTTTTTTTTTTTTCCAAAATCAGACTTGACACAGAGAGGCTGAATACCGCACTGAGTCAATGCGGTCTTAGCCTCTCTGGTGTCAACACTCTGTCTGATTTTGGATTTTTTTTTTTTTTTTTCCAAAATCAGACTTGACACCAGAGAGGCTGAATACCGCACTGAGTCAATGCGGTCTTAGCCTCTCTGGTCTCAACACTCTGTCTGATTTTGGATTTTTTTTTTTTTTTTTCCAAAATCAGACTTGACACCAGAGAGGCTGAATACCGCACTGAGTCAATGCGGTCTTAGCCTCTCTGGTGTCAACACTCTGTCTGATTTTGGATTTTTTTTTTTTTTTTCCAAAATCAGACTTGACACCAGAGAGGCTGAATACCGCACTGAGTCAATGCGGTCTTAGCCTCTCTGGTGTCAACACTCTGTCTGATTTTGGATTTTTTTTTTTTTTTTTCCAAAATCAGACTTGACACCAGAGAGGCTGAATACCGCACTGAGTCAATGCGGTCTTAGCCTCTCTGGTCTCAACACTCTGTCTGATTTTGGATTTTTTTTTTTTTTTTTCCAAAATCAGACTTGACACCAGAGAGGCTGAATACCGCACTGAGTCAATGCGGTCTTAGCCTCTCTGGTGTCAACACTCTGTCTGATTTTGGATTTTTTTTTTTTTTTTCCAAAATCAGACTTGACACCAGAGAGGCTGAATACCGCACTGAGTCAATGCGGTCTTAGCCTCTCTGGTGTCAACACTCTGTCTGATTTTGGATTTTTTTTTTTTTTTTTCCAAAATCAGACTTGACACCAGAGAGGCTGAATACCGCACTGAGTCAATGCGGTCTTAGCCTCTCTGGTGTCAACACTCTGTCTGATTTTGGATTTTTTTTTTTTTTTTTCCAAAATCAGACTTGACACCAGAGAGGCTGAATACCGCACTGAGTCAATGCGGTCTTAGCCTCTCTGGTGTCAACACTCTGTCTGATTTTGGATTTTTTTTTTTTTTTTTCCAAAATCAGACTTGACACCAGAGAGGCTGAATACCGCACTGAGTCAATGCGGTCTTAGCCTCTCTGGTCTCAACACTCTGTCTGATTTTGGATTTTTTTTTTTTTTTTTTCCAAAATCAGACTTGACACCAGAGAGGCTGAATACCGCACTGAGTCAATGCGGTCTTAGCCTCTCTGGTCTCAACACTCTGTCTGATTTTGGATTTTTTTTTTTTTTTTTTCCAAAATCAGACTTGACACCAGAGAGGCTGAATACCGCACTGAGTCAATGCGGTCTTAGCCTCTCTGGTGTCAACACTCTGTCTGATTTTGGATTTTTTTTTTTTTTTTCCAAAATCAGACTTGACACCAGAGAGGCTGAATACCGCACTGAGTCAATGCGGTCTTAGCCTCTCTGGTCTCAACACTCTGTCTGATTTTGGATTTTTTTTTTTTTTTTCCAAAATCAGACTTGACACCAGAGAGGCTGAATACCGCACTGAGTCAATGCGGTCTTAGCCTCTCTGGTGTCAACACTCTGTCTGATTTTGGATTTTTTTTTTTTTTTTCCAAAATCAGACTTGACACCAGAGAGGCTGAATACCGCACTGAGTCAATGCGGTCTTAGCCTCTCTGGTCTCAACACTCTGTCTGATTTTGGATTTTTTTTTTTTTTTTTTCCAAAATCAGACTTGACACCAGAGAGGCTGAATACCGCACTGAGTCAATGCGGTCTTAGCCTCTCTGGTCTCAACACTCTGTCTGATTTTGGATTTTTTTTTTTTTTTTTCCAAAATCAGACTTGACACCAGAGAGGCTGAATACCGCACTGAGTCAATGCGGTCTTAGCCTCTCTGGTCTCAACACTCTGTCTGATTTTGGATTTTTTTTTTTTTTTTTTCCAAAATCAGACTTGACACCAGAGAGGCTGAATACCGCACTGAGTCAATGCGGTCTTAGCCTCTCTGGTGTCAACACTCTGTCTGATTTTGGATTTTTTTTTTTTTTTTTCCAAAATCAGACTTGACACCAGAGAGGCTGAATACCGCACTGAGTCAATGCGGTCTTAGCCTCTCTGGTCTCAACACTCTGTCTGATTTTGGATTTTTTTTTTTTTTTTTTTCCAAAATCAGACTTGACACCAGAGAGGCTGAATACCGCACTGAGTCAATGCGGTCTTAGCCTCTCTGGTGTCAACACTCTGTCTGATTTTGGATTTTTTTTTTTTTTTTCCAAAATCAGACTTGACACTAGAGAGGCTGAATACCGCACTGAGTCAATGCGGTCTTAGCCTCTCTGGTCTCAACACTCTGTCTGATTTTGGATTTTTTTTTTTTTTTTTCCAAAATCAGACTTGACACCAGAGAGGCTGAATACCGCACTGAGTCAATGCGGTCTTAGCCTCTCTGGTCTCAACACTCTGTCTGATTTTGGATTTTTTTTTTTTTTTTTCCAAAATCAGACTTGACACCAGAGAGGCTGAATACCGCACTGAGTCAATGCGGTCTTAGCCTCTCTGGTCTCAACACTCTGTCTGATTTTGGATTTTTTTTTTTTTTTTTTCCAAAATCAGACTTGACACCAAGAGAGGCTGAATACCGCACTGAGTCAATGCGGTCTTAGCCTCTCTGGTGTCAACACTCTGTCTGATTTTGGATTTTTTTTTTTTTTTTTCCAAAATCAGACTTGACACCAGAGAGGCTGAATACCGCACTGAGTCAATGCGGTCTTAGCCTCTCTGGTCTCAACACTCTGTCTGATTTTGGATTTTTTTTTTTTTTTTTTCCAAAATCAGACTTGACACCAGAGAGGCTGAATACCGCACTGAGTCAATGCGGTCTTAGCCTCTCTGGTCTCAACACTCTGTCTGATTTTGGATTTTTTTTTTTTTTTTTTTCCAAAATCAGACTTGACATCAGAGAGGCTGAATACCGCACTGAGTCAATGCGGTCTTAGCCTCTCTGGTGTCAACACTCTGTCTGATTTGGATTTTTTTTTTTTTTTTCCAAAATCAGACTTGACACCAGAGAGGCTGAATACCGCACTGAGTCAATGCGGTCTTAGCCTCTCTGGTCTCAACACTCTGTCTGATTTTGGATTTTTTTTTTTTTTTTTTCCAAAATCAGACTTGACACCAGAGAGGCTGAATACCGCACTGAGTCAATGCGGTCTTAGCCTCTCTGGTGTCAACACTCTGTCTGATTTTGGATTTTTTTTTTTTTTCCAAAATCAGACTTGACACCAGAGAGGCTGAATACCGCACTGAGTCAATGCGGTCTTAGCCTCTCTGGTCTCAACACTCTGTCTGATTTTGGATTTTTTTTTTTTTTTTTTTCCAAAATCAGACTTGACACCAGAGAGGCTGAATACCGCACTGAGTCAATGCGGTCTTAGCCTCTCTGGTCTCAACACTCTGTCTGATTTTGGATTTTTTTTTTTTTTTTTCCAAAATCAGACTTGACACCAGAGAGGCTGAATACCGCACTGAGTCAATGCGGTCTTAGCCTCTCTGGTCTCAACACTCTGTCTGATTTTGGATTTTTTTTTTTTTTTTTTCCAAAATCAGACTTGACACCAGAGAGGCTGAATACCGCACTGAGTCAATGCGGTCTTAGCCTCTCTGGTGTCAACACTCTGTCTGATTTTGGATTTTTTTTTTTTTTTCCAAAATCAGACTTGACACCAGAGAGGCTGAATACCGCACTGAGTCAATGCGGTCTTAGCCTCTCTGGTCTCAACACTCTGTCTGATTTTGGATTTTTTTTTTTTTTTTTTTCCAAAATCAGACTTGACACCAGAGAGGCTGAATACCGCACTGAGTCAATGCGGTCTTAGCCTCTCTGGTCTCAACACCTGTCTGATTTTGGATTTTTTTTTTTTTTTTTCCAAAATCAGACTTGACACCAGAGAGGCTGAATACCGCACTGAGTCAATGCGGTCTTAGCCTCTCTGGTGTCAACACTCTGTCTGATTTTGGATTTTTTTTTTTTTTTTTCCAAAATCAGACTTGACACCAGAGAGGCTGAATACCGCACTGAGTCAATGCGGTCTTAGCCTCTCTGGTGTCAACACTCTGTCTGATTTTGGATTTTTTTTTTTTTTTTTCCAAAATCAGACTTGACACCAGAGAGGCTGAATACCGCACTGAGTCAATGCGGTCTTAGCCTCTCTGGTCTCAACACTCTGTCTGATTTTGGATTTTTTTTTTTTTTTTTTTCCAAAATCAGACTTGACACCAAGAGGCTGAATACCGCAATGAGTCAATGCGGTCTTAGCCTCTCTGGTGTCAACACTCTGTCTGATTTTGGATTTTTTTTTTTTTTTTCCAAAATCAGACTTGACACCAGAGAGGCTGAATACCGCACTGAGTCAATGCGGTCTTAGCCTCTCTGGTCTCAACACTCTGTCTGATTTTGGATTTTTTTTTTTTTTTTTTTCCAAAATCAGACTTGACACCAGAGAGGCTGAATACCGCACTGAGTCAATGCGGTCTTAGCCTCTCTGGTCTCAACACTCTGTCTGATTTTGGATTTTTTTTTTTTTTTTTTCCAAAATCAGACTTGACATCAGAGAGGCTGAATACCGCACTGAGTCAATGCGGTCTTAGCCTCTCTGGTGTCAACACTCTGTCTGATTTTGGATTTTTTTTTTTTTTTTTCCAAAATCAGACTTGACACCAGAGAGGCTGAATACCGCACTGAGTCAATGCGGTCTTAGCCTCTCTGGTCTCAACACTCTGTCTGATTTTGGATTTTTTTTTTTTTTTTTCCAAAATCAGACTTGACACCAGAGAGGCTGAATACCGCACTGAGTCAATGCGGTCTTAGCCTCTCTGGTGTCAACACTCTGTCTGATTTTGGATTTTTTTTTTTTTTTTCCAAAATCAGACTTGACACCAGAGAGGCTGAATACCGCACTGAGTCAATGCGGTCTTAGCCTCTCTGGTCTCAACACTCTGTCTGATTTTGGATTTTTTTTTTTTTTTTTTCCAAAATCAGACTTGACACCAGAGAGGCTGAATACCGCACTGAGTCAATGCGGTCTTAGCCTCTCTGGTCTCAACACTCTGTCTGATTTTGGATTTTTTTTTTTTTTTTTTCCAAAATCAGACTTGACATCAGAGAGGCTGAATACCGCACTGAGTCAATGCGGTCTTAGCCTCTCTGGTGTCAACACTCTGTCTGATTTTGGATTTTTTTTTTTTTTTTTCCAAAATCAGACTTGACACCAGAGAGGCTGAATACCGCACTGAGTCAATGCGGTCTTAGCCTCTCTGGTCTCAACACTCTGTCTGATTTTGGATTTTTTTTTTTTTTTTTCCAAAATCAGACTTGACACCAGAGAGGCTGAATACCGCACTGAGTCAATGCGGTCTTAGCCTCTCTGGTGTCAACACTCTGTCTGATTTTGGATTTTTTTTTTTTTTTTTCCAAAATCAGACTTGACACCAGAGAGGCTGAATACCGCACTGAGTCAATGCGGTCTTAGCCTCTCTGGTCTCAACACTCTGTCTGATTTTGGATTTTTTTTTTTTTTTTTTCCAAAATCAGACTTGACACCAGAGAGGCTGAATACCGCACTGAGTCAATGCGGTCTTAGCCTCTCTGGTCTCAACACTCTGTCTGATTTTGGATTTTTTTTTTTTTTTTTTCCAAAATCAGACTTGACACCAGAGAGGCTGAATACCGCACTGAGTCAATGCGGTCTTAGCCTCTCTGGTCTCA
This sequence comes from Poromitra crassiceps, assembly GCF_964638095.1. Classification (NCBI taxonomy): domain Eukaryota; kingdom Metazoa; phylum Chordata; class Actinopteri; order Beryciformes; family Melamphaidae; genus Poromitra; species Poromitra crassiceps. Next base: position 26,489 of record NW_028151006.1, on the reverse strand, counting down.
ACACTCTGTCTGATTTTGGATTTTTTTTTTTTTTTTTTCAAAATAAGACTTGACACCAGAGAGGCTGAATACCGCACTGAGTCAATGCGGTCTTAGCCTCTCTGGTGTCAACACTCTGTCTGATTTTGGATTTTTTTTTTTTTTTTTTCCAAAATCAGACTTGACACCAGAGAGGCTGAATACCGCACTGAGTCAATGCGGTCTTAGCCTCTCTGGTCTCAACACTCTGTCTGATTTTGGATTTTTTTTTTTTTTTTTTTCCAAAATCAGACTTGACACCAGAGAGGCTGAATACCGCACTGAGTCAATGCGGTCTTAGCCTCTCTGGTGTCAACACTCTGTCTGATTTTAGATTTTTTTTTTTTTTTTCCAAAATCAGACTTGACACCAGAGAGGCTGAATACCGCACTGAGTCAATGCGGTCTTAGCCTCTCTGGTGTCAACACTCTGTCTGATTTTGGATTTTTTTTTTTTTTTCTTTCCAAAATCAGACTTGACACCAGAGAGGCTGAATACCGCACTGAGTCAATGCGGTCTTAGCCTCTCTGGTCTCAACACTCTGTCTGATTTTGGATTTTTTTTTTTTTTTTTCCAAAATCAGACTTGACACCAGAGAGGCTGAATACCGCACTGAGTCAATGCGGTCTTAGCCTCTCTGGTGTCAACACTCTGTCTGATTTTGGATTTTTTTTTTTTTTTTCCAAAATCAGACTTGACACCAGAGAGGCTGAATACTGCACTGAGTCAATGCGGTCTTAGCCTCTCTGGTGTCAACACTCTGTCTGATTTTGGATTTTTTTTTTTTTTTTTCCAAAATCAGACTTGACACCAGAGAGGCTGAATACCGCACTGAGTCAATGCGGTCTTAGCCTCTCTGGTCTCAACACTCTGTCTGATTTTGGATTTTTTTTTTTTTTTTTCCAAAATCAGACTTGACACCAGAGAGGCTGAATACCGCACTGAGTCAATGCGGTCTTAGCCTCTCTGGTCTCAACACTCTGTCTGATTTTGGATTTTTTTTTTTTTTTTTCCAAAATCAGACTTGACACCAGAGAGGCTGAATACCGCACTGAGTCAATGCGGTCTTAGCCTCTCTGGTGTCAACACTCTGTCTGATTTTGGATTTTTTTTTTTTTTTTTTCTAAAATCAGACTTGACACCAGAGAGGCTGAATACCGCACTGAGTCAATGCGGTCTTAGCCTCTCTGGTCTCAACACTCTGTCTGATTTTGGATTTTTTTTTTTTTTTCCAAAATCAGACTTGACACCAGAGAGGCTGAATACCGCACTGAGTCAATGCCGTCTTAGCCTCTCTGGTGTCAACACTCTGTCTGATTTTGGATTTTTTTTTTTTTTCTTCCCAAAATCAGACTTGACACCAGAGAGGCTGAATACCGCACTGAGTCAATGCGGTCTTAGCCTCTCTGGTCTCAACACTCTGTCTGATTTTGGATTTTTTTTTTTTTTTTCCAAAATCAGACTTGACACCAGAGAGGCTGAATACCGCACTGAGTCAATGCGGTCTTAGCCTCTCTGGTCTCAACACTCTGTCTGATTTTGGATTTTTTTTTTTTTTTTCCAAAATCAGACTTGACACCAGAGAGGCTGAATACCGCACTGAGTCAATGCGGTCTTAGCCTCTCTGGTGTCAACACTCTGTCTGATTTTGGATTTTTTTTTTTTTTTTTCCAAAATCAGACTTGACACCAGAGAGGCTGAATACCGCACTGAGTCAATGCGGTCTTAGCCTCTCTGGTGTCAACACTCTGTCTGATTTTGGATTTTTTTTTTTTTTTTTTCCAAAATCAGACTTGACACCAGAGAGGCTGAATACCGCACTGAGTCAATGCGGTCTTAGCCTCTCTGGTGTCAACACTCTGTCTGATTTTGGATTTTTTTTTTTTTTTCCAAAATCAGACTTGACACCAGAGAGGCTGAATACCGCACTGAGTCAATGCGGTCTTAGCCTCTCTGGTGTCAACACTCTGTCTGATTTTGGATTTTTTTTTTTTTTTTTCCAAAATCAGACTTGACACCAGAGAGGCTGAATACCGCACTGAGTCAATGCAGTCTTAGCCTCTCTGGTGTCAACACTCTGTCTGATTTTGGATTTTTTTTTTTTTTTTTTCCAAAATCAGACTTGACACCAGAGAGGCTGAATACCGCACTGAGTCAATGCGGTCTTAGCCTCTCTGGTGTCAACACTCTGTCTGATTTTGGATTTTTTTTTTTTTTTCCAAAATCAGACTTGACACCAGAGAGGCTGAATACCGCACTGAGTCAATGCGGTCTTAGCCTCTCTGGTGTCAACACTCTGTCTGATTTTGGATTTTTTTTTTTTTTTTTCCAAAATCAGACTTGACACCAGAGAGGCTGAATACCGCACTGAGTCAATGCAGTCTTAGCCTCTCTGGTGTCAACACTCTGTCTGATTTTGGATTTTTTTTTTTTTTTTTTCCAAAATCAGACTTGACACCAGAGAGGCTGAATACCGCACTGAGTCAATGCGGTCTTAGCCTCTCTGGTGTCAACACTCTGTCTGATTTTGGATTTTTTTTTTTTTTTTCCAAAATCAGACTTGACACCAGAGAGGCTGAATACCGCACTGAGTCAATGCGGTCTTAGCCTCTCTGGTCTCAACACTCTGTCTGATTTTGCATTTTTTTTTTTTTTTTTTCCAAAATCAGACTTGACACCAGAGAGGCTGAATACCGCACTGAGTCAATGCGGTCTTAGCCTCTCTGGTCTCAACACTCTGTCTGAGTTTGGATTTTTTTTTTTTTTTTTCCAAAATCAGACTTGACACCAGAGAGGCTGAATACCGCACTGAGTCAATGCGGTCTTAGCCTCTCTGGTGTCAACACTCTGTCTGATTTTGGATTTTTTTTTTTTTTTTTCCAAAATCAGACTTGACACCAGAGAGGCTGAATACCGCACTGAGTCAATGCGGTCTTAGCCTCTCTGGTCTCAACACTCTGTCTGATTTTGGATTTTTTTTTTTTTTTCCAAAATCAGACTTGACACCAGAGAGGCTGAATACCGCACTGAGTCAATGCGGTCTTAGCCTCTCTGGTGTCAACACTCTGTCTGATTTTGGATTTTTTTTTTTTTTTTCTTTCCAAAATCAGACTTGACACCAGAGAGGCTGAATACCGCACTGAGTCAATGCGCTCTTAGCCTCTCTGGTCTCAACACTCTGTCTGATTTTGGATTTTTTTTTTTTTTTTTCCAAAATCAGACTTGACACCAGAGAGGCTGAATACCGCACTGAGTCAATGCGGTCTTAGCCTCTCTGGTGTCAACACTCTGTCTGATTTTGGATTTTTTTTTTTTTTTTTCCAAAATCAGACTTGACACCAGAGAGGCTGAATACCGCACTGAGACAATGCGGTCTTAGCCTCTCTGGTGTCAACACTCTGTCTGATTTTGGATTTTTTTTTTTTTTTTCCAAAATCAGACTTGACACCAGAGAGTCTGAATACCGCACTGAGTCAATGCGGTCTTAGCCTCTCTGGTGTCAACACTCTGTCTGATTTTGGATTTTTTTTTTTTTTTCCAAAATCAGACTTGACACCAGAGAGGCTGAATACCACACTGAGTCAATGCGGTCTTAGCCTCTCTGGTCTCAACACTCTGTCTGATTTTGGATTTTTTTTTTTTTTTTTCAAAAATCAGACTTGACACCAGAGAGGCTGAATACCGCACTGAGTCAATGCGGTCTTAGCCTCTCTGGTCTCAACACTCTGTCTGATTTTGGATTTTTTTTTTTTTTTTTCCAAAATCAGACTTGACACCAGAGAGGCTGAATACCGCACTGAGTCAATGCGGTCTTAGCCTCTCTGGTGTCAACACTCTGTCTGATTTTGGATTTTTTTTTTTTTTTTTTTCCAAAATCAGACTTGACACCAGAGAGGCTGAATACCGCACTGAGTCAATGCGGTCTTAGCCTCTCTGGTCTCAACACTCTGTCTGATTTTGGATTTTTTTTTTTTTTTTCCAAAATCAGACTTGACACCAGAGAGGCTGAATACCGCACTGAGTCAATGCCGTCTTAGCCTCTCTGGTGTCAACACTCTGTCTGATTTTGGATTTTTTTTTTTTTTTTTCAAAAATCAGACTTGACACCAGAGAGGCTGAATACCGCACTGAGTCAATGCGGTCTTAGCCTCTCTGGTCTCAACACTCTGTCTGATTTTGGATTTTTTTTTTTTTTTTTTCCAAAATCAGACTTGACACCAGAGAGGCTGAATACCGCACTGAGTCAATGCGGTCTTAGCCTCTCTGGTGTCAACACTCTGTCTGATTTTGGATTTTTTTTTTTTTTTTTTCCAAAATCAGACTTGACACCAGAGAGGCTGAATACCGCACTGAGTCAATGCGGTCTTAGCCTCTCTGGTGTCAACACTCTGTCTGATTTTGGATTTTTTTTTTTTTTTTCCAAAATCAGACTTGACACCAGAGAGGCTGAATACCGCACTGAGTCAATGCGGTCTTAGCCTCTCTGGTCTCAACACTCTGTCTGATTTTGGATTTTTTTTTTTTTTTTTTCCAAAATCAGACTTGACACCAGAGAGGCTGAATACCGCACTGCAGGGATCGCGGAACCGCCCGGGCCACCCGGGCCGCGGCCCGGGTACTTTTCAGTTCCCAAAAAAAAAAAAAAAAAAAAAAATTTAGATTTTTTTTTTTTTTTTTTTACAATTAAACCTCATTTACTTATTCCACTCGACTGGTTGTTTTTCAGATGTGATGTGAATCTAAAGTGAACTAAACAAGTCAGATCCACTATAAATGTTTTTCAGTAGATGCTGTGATGTAGCCACAAGAAAGGTGCAATATTAATGTTTTTCAGGAGATGGCGATGTTGCTAGCTATAGGTTCTAAACAAGAAATGTGGTTCAAATGTTTACAGTAGTTTTCCTTTCTGGCTGCACTACAATGTTACAATGCTGTGAGACAGGCCCGGCGTTGGAGGGGGGCCTGACCGGGCCGGGCCCCCCATTCCCTAAACTGGCCCCCCCATTCAATTTTTTTTTTTTTTTTTTGTGTGTGCTAAAAACGTTTTTCCGTTTTTCTGTTTTAAAGTTTAAAACGGAATCTGGCTGTCATTAGGCATTGATTAACTGAATGCTATTGCTAACTGTTACTTTGAACCTCCATTTGCAATGATTCTGGCTGGATATTAATTAACTATTGTAAATTTGTCACAATGAATGCAATTTGTGCACAATGTGTAAATACATTTAATATTAATTGTTTAGGCCTATTTGTAAAGTCACAACACATTAGAGATGTGTGTAGTTCCTCATAGATTTAGCCTCTTCCTTTTGCTCTCAAATGCACCAGTTTGACGAATTTTACTTTAAAATGTACAAAATCTTCTTCCGGGGGAGAATCCCCCCGGACCCCCCTTGGCCCCCCCAAGCTAGGGGCAGGCCCCCTCTGTAATTTGGTTCTGGAGCCGGGCCTGCTGTGAGACGGAGCTAAACACAAAAGATGCAATATTAATAGTTTTTCATGAGATACTCAGTATTTAATATTAATACTAATACTAATAATAGAAAAGGAGAAGATACTGAATAATGACATCACAACAGTATAATCCTAATGTTAATTTAAAATTAAATATTCTTCTAAATATGGATAAAAGTCCAAAAAACATAAAATTTTCTTCGGCGCTGCCGAGATTCGGGGGGACACGCCCCCCCGACGGGGGGAGGCGCCCCCACGACACGCCCCCCGGCCCCCCCAAGTTCAGATGCGTTCCGCTATCCCTGCCGCACTGAGTCAATGCGGTCTTAGCCTCTCTGGTCTCAACACTCTGTCTGAGTTTGGATTTTTTTTTTTTTTTTTCCAAAATCAGACTTGACACCAGAGAGGCTGAATACCGCACTGAGTCAATGCGGTCTTAGCCTCTCTGGTGTCAACACTCTGTCTGATTTTGGATTTTTTTTTTTTTTTTCTTTCCAAAATCAGACTTGACACCAGAGAGGCTGAATACCGCACTGAGTCAATGCGCTCTTAGCCTCTCTGGTCTCAACACTCTGTCTGATTTTGGATTTTTTTTTTTTTTTTTCCAAAATCAGACTTGACACCAGAGAGGCTGAATACCGCACTGAGTCAATGCGGTCTTAGCCTCTCTGGTGTCAACACTCTGTCTGATTTTGGATTTTTTTTTTTTTTTTTCCAAAATCAGACTTGACACCAGAGAGGCTGAATACCGCACTGAGACAATGCGGTCTTAGCCTCTCTGGTGTCAACACTCTGTCTGATTTTGGATTTTTTTTTTTTTTTTCCAAAATCAGACTTGACACCAGAGAGTCTGAATACCGCACTGAGTCAATGCGGTCTTAGCCTCTCTGGTGTCAACACTCTGTCTGATTTTGGATTTTTTTTTTTTTTTCCAAAATCAGACTTGACACCAGAGAGGCTGAATACCGCACTGAGTCAATGCGGTCTTAGCCTCTCTGGTCTCAACACTCTGTCTGATTTTGGATTTTTTTTTTTTTTTTTCAAAAATCAGACTTGACACCAGAGAGGCTGAATACCGCACTGAGTCAATGCGGTCTTAGCCTCTCTGGTCTCAACACTCTGTCTGATTTTGGATTTTTTTTTTTTTTTTTCCAAAATCAGACTTGACACCAGAGAGGCTGAATACCGCACTGAGTCAATGCGGTCTTAGCCTCTCTGGTGTCAACACTCTGTCTGATTTTGGATTTTTTTTTTTTTTTTTTTCCAAAATCAGACTTGACACCAGAGAGGCTGAATACCGCACTGAGTCAATGCGGTCTTAGCCTCTCTGGTCTCAACACTCTGTCTGATTTTGGATTTTTTTTTTTTTTTTCCAAAATCAGACTTGACACCAGAGAGGCTGAATACCGCACTGAGTCAATGCCGTCTTAGCCTCTCTGGTGTCAACACTCTGTCTGATTTTGGATTTTTTTTTTTTTTTTTCAAAAATCAGACTTGACACCAGAGAGGCTGAATACCGCACTGAGTCAATGCGGTCTTAGCCTCTCTGGTCTCAACACTCTGTCTGATTTTGGATTTTTTTTTTTTTTTTTCCAAAATCAGACTTGACACCAGAGAGGCTGAATACCGCACTGAGTCAATGCGGTCTTAGCCTCTCTGGTGTCAACACTCTGTCTGATTTTGGATTTTTTTTTTTTTTTTTTCCAAAATCAGACTTGACACCAGAGAGGCTGAATACCGCACTGAGTCAATGCGGTCTTAGCCTCTCTGGTGTCAACACTCTGTCTGATTTTGGATTTTTTTTTTTTTTTTCCAAAATCAGACTTGACACCAGAGAGGCTGAATACCGCACTGAGTCAATGCGGTCTTAGCCTCTCTGGTCTCAACACTCTGTCTGATTTTGGATTTTTTTTTTTTTTTTTTCCAAAATCAGACTTGACACCAGAGAGGCTGAATACCGCACTGCAGGGATAACGGAACCGCCCGGGCCACCCGGGCCGCGGCCCGGGTACTTTTCAGTTCCCAAAAAAAAAAAAAAAAAAAAAAAATTAGATTTTTTTTTTTTTTTTTTTACAATTAAACCTCATTTACTTATTCCACTCGACTGGTTGTTTTTCAGATGTGATGTGAATCTAAAGTGAACTAAACAAGTCAGATCCACTATAAATGTTTTTCAGTAGATGCTGTGATGTAGCCACAAGAAAGGTGCAATATTAATGTTTTTCAGGAGATGGCGATGTTGCTAGCTATAGGTTCTAAACAAGAAATGTGGTTCAAATGTTTACAGTAGTTTTCCTTTCTGGCTGCACTACAATGTTACAATGCTGTGAGACAGGCCCGGCGTTGGAGGGGGGCCTGACCGGGCCGGGCCCCCCATTCCCTAAACTGGCCCCCCCATTCAATTTTTTTTTTTTTTTTTTGTGTGTGCTAAAAACGTTTTTCCGTTTTTCTGTTTTAAAGTTTAAAACGGAATCTGGCTGTCATTAGGCATTGATTAACTGAATGCTATTGCTAACTGTTACTTTGAACCTCCATTTGCAATGATTCTGGCTGGATATTAATTAACTATTGTAAATTTGTCACAATGAATGCAATTTGTGCACAATGTGTAAATACATTTAATATTAATTGTTTAGGCCTATTTGTAAAGTCACAACACATTAGAGATGTGTGTAGTTCCTCATAGATTTAGCCTCTTCCTTTTGCTCTCAAATGCACCAGTTTGACGAATTTTACTTTAAAATGTACAAAATCTTCTTCCGGGGGAGAATCCCCCCGGACCCCCCTTGGCCCCCCCAAGCTAGGGGCAGGCCCCCTCTGTAATTTGGTTCTGGAGCCGGGCCTGCTGTGAGACGGAGCTAAACACAAAAGATGCAATATTAATAGTTTTTCATGAGATACTCAGTATTTAATATTAATACTAATACTAATAATAGAAAAGGAGAAGATACTGAATAATGACATCACAACAGTATAATCCTAATGTTAATTTAAAATTAAATATTCTTCTAAATATGGATAAAAGTCCAAAAAACATAAAATTTTCTTCGGCGCTGCCGAGATTCGGGGGGACACGCCCCCCCGACGGGGGGACGCGCCCCCACGACACGCCCCCCGGCCCCCCCAAGTTCAGATGCGTTCCGCTATCCCTGCCGCACTGAGTCAATGCGGTCTTAGCCTCTCTGGTCTCAACACTCTGTCTGAGTTTGGATTTTTTTTTTTTTTTTTCCAAAATCAGACTTGACACCAGAGAGGCTGAATACCGCACTGAGTCAATGCGGTCTTAGCCTCTCTGGTGTCAACACTCTGTCTGATTTTGGATTTTTTTTTTTTTTTTTCCAAAATCAGACTTGACACCAGAGAGGCTGAATACCGCACTGAGTCAATGCGGTCTTAGCCTCTCTGGTCTCAACACTCTGTCTGATTTTGGATTTTTTTTTTTTTTTCCAAAATCAGACTTGACACCAGAGAGGCTGAATACCGCACTGAGTCAATGCGGTCTTAGCCTCTCTGGTGTCAACACTCTGTCTGATTTTGGATTTTTTTTTTTTTTTTCTTTCCAAAATCAGACTTGACACCAGAGAGGCTGAATACCGCACTGAGTCAATGCGCTCTTAGCCTCTCTGGTCTCAACACTCTGTCTGATTTTGGATTTTTTTTTTTTTTTTTCCAAAATCAGACTTGACACCAGAGAGGCTGAATACCGCACTGAGTCAATGCGGTCTTAGCCTCTCTGGTGTCAACACTCTGTCTGATTTTGGATTTTTTTTTTTTTTTTCCAAAATCAGACTTGACACCAGAGAGTCTGAATACCGCACTGAGTCAATGCGGTCTTAGCCTCTCTGGTGTCAACACTCTGTCTGATTTTGGATTTTTTTTTTTTTTTCCAAAATCAGACTTGACACCAGAGAGGCTGAATACCGCACTGAGTCAATGCGGTCTTAGCCTCTCTGGTCTCAACACTCTGTCTGATTTTGGATTTTTTTTTTTTTTTTTCAAAAATCAGACTTGACACCAGAGAGGCTGAATACCGCACTGAGTCAATGCGGTCTTAGCCTCTCTGGTCTCAACACTCTGTCTGATTTTGGATTTTTTTTTTTTTTTTTCCAAAATCAGACTTGACACCAGAGAGGCTGAATACCGCACTGAGTCAATGCGGTCTTAGCCTCTCTGGTGTCAACACTCTGTCTGATTTTGGATTTTTTTTTTTTTTTTTTCCAAAATCAGACTTGACACCAGAGAGGCTGAATACCGCACTGAGTCAATGCGGTCTTAGCCTCTCTGGTCTCAACACTCTGTCTGATTTTGGATTTTTTTTTTTTTTTTCCAAAATCAGACTTGACACCAGAGAGGCTGAATACCGCACTGAGTCAATGCCGTCTTAGCCTCTCTGGTGTCAACACTCTGTCTGATTTTGGATTTTTTTTTTTTTTTTTCAAAAATCAGACTTGACACCAGAGAGGCTGAATACCGCACTGAGTCAATGCCGTCTTAGCCTCTCTGGTGTCAACACTCTGTCTGATTTTGGATTTTTTTTTTTTTTTTTCAAAAATCAGACTTGACACCAGAGAGGCTGAATACCGCACTGAGTCAATGCGGTCTTAGCCTCTCTGGTCTCAACACTCTGTCTGATTTTGGATTTTTTTTTTTTTTTTTCCAAAATCAGACTTGACACCAGAGAGGCTGAATACCGCACTGAGTCAATGCGGTCTTAGCCTCTCTGGTCTCAACACTCTGTCTGATTTTGGATTTTTTTTTTTTTTTTTCCAAAATCAGACTTGACACCAGAGAGGCTGAATACCGCACTGAGTCAATGCGGTCTTAGCCTCGCTGGTGTCAACACTCTGTCTGATTTTGGATTTTTTTTTTTTTTTTTTCCAAAATGAGACTTGACACCAGAGAGGCTGAATACAGCACTGAGTCAATGCGGTCTTAGCCTCTCTGGTCTCAACACTCTGTCTGATTTTGGATTTTTTTTTTTTTTTTTCCAAAATCAGACTTGACACCAGAGAGGCTGAATACCGCACTGAGTCAATGCGGTCTTAGGCTCTCTGGTGTCAACACTCTGTCTGATTTTGGATTTTTTTTTTTTTTTTCCAAAATCAAACTTGACACCAGAGAGGCTGAATACCGCACTGAGTCAATGCGGTCTTAGCCTCTCTGGTCTCAACACTCTGTCTGATTTTGGATTTTATTTTTTATTTTTTTTTAAATCAGACTTGACACCAGAGAGGCTGAATACCGCACTGAGTCAATGCGGTCTTAGCCTCTCTGGTCTCAACACTCTGTCTGATTTTGGATTTTTTTTTTTTTTTTCCAAAATCAGACTTGACACCAGAGAGGCTGAATACCGCACTGAGTCAATGCCGTCTTAGCCTCTCTGGTGTCAACACTCTGTCTGATTTTGGATTTTTTTTTTTTTTTTTCAAAAATCAGACTTGACACCAGAGAGGCTGAATACCGCACTGAGTCAATGCGGTCTTAGCCTCTCTGGTCTCAACACTCTGTCTGATTTTGGATTTTTTTTTTTTTTTTTCCAAAATCAGACTTGACACCAGAGAGGCTGAATACCGCACTGAGTCAATGCGGTCTTAGCCTCTCTGGTCTCAACACTCTGTCTGATTTTGGATTTTTTTTTTTTTTTTTCCAAAATCAGACTTGACACCAGAGAGGCTGAATACCGCACTGAGTCAATGCGGTCTTAGCCTCTCTGGTGTCAACACTCTGTCTGATTTTGGATTTTTTTTTTTTTTTTTTCCAAAATGAGACTTGACACCAGAGAGGCTGAATACAGCACTGAGTCAATGCGGTCTTAGCCTCTCTGGTCTCAACACTCTGTCTGATTTTGGATTTTTTTTTTTTTTTTTCCAAAATCAGACTTGACACCAGAGAGGCTGAATACCGCACTGAGTCAATGCGGTCTTAGCCTCTCTGGTGTCAACACTCTGTCTGATTTTGGATTTTTTTTTTTTTTTTCCAAAATCAAACTTGACACCAGAGAGGCTGAATACCGCACTGAGTCAATGCGGTCTTAGCCTCTCTGGTCTCAACACTCTGTCTGATTTTGGATTTTATTTTTTATTTTTTTTTAAATCAGACTTGACACCAGAGAGGCTGAATACCGCACTGAGTCAATGCGGTCTTAGCCTCTCTGGTGTCAACACTCTGTCTGATTTTGGATTTTTTTTTTTTTTTTTCCCAAAATCAGACTTGACACCAGAGAGGCTGAATACCGCACTGAGTCCATGCGGTCTTAGCCTCTCTGGTCTCAACACTCTGTCTGATTTTGGATTTTTTTTTTTTTTTTTCCAAAATCAGACTTGACACCAGAGAGGCTGAATACCGCACTGAGTCAATGCCGTCTTAGCCTCTCTGGTGTCAACACTCTGTCTGATTTTGGATTTTTTTTTTTTTTTTTCCAAAATCAGACTTGACACCAGAGAGGCTGAATACCGCACTGAGTCAATGCGGTCTTAGCCTCTCTGGTCTCAACACTCTGTCTGATTTTGGATTTTTTTTTTTTTTTTTCCAAAATCAGACTTGACACCAGAGAGGCTGAATACCGCACTGAGTCAATGCGGTCTTAGCCTCTCTGGTCTCAACACTCTGTCTGATTTTGGATTTTTTTTTTTTTTTTTTCCAAAATCAGACTTGACACCAGAGAGGCTGAATACCGCACTGAGTCAATGCGGTCTTAGCCTCTCTGGTGTCAACACTCTGTCTGATTTTAGATTTTTTTTTTTTTTTTTCCAAAATCAGACTTGACACCAGAGAGGCTGAATACCGCACTGAGTCAATGCGGTCTTAGCCTCTCTGGTGTCAACACTCTGTCTGATTTTGGATTTTTTTTTTTTTTTCTTTCCAAAATCAGACTTGACACCAGAGAGGCTGAATACCGCACTGAGTCAATGCGGTCTTAGCCTCTCTGGTGTCAACACTCTGTCTGATTTTGGATTTTTTTTTTTTTTTTCCAAAATCAGACTTGACACCAGAGAGGCTGAATACTGCACTGAGTCAATGCGGTCTTAGCCTCTCTGGTGTCAACACTCTGTCTGATTTTGGATTTTTTTTTTTTTTTTTCCAAAATCAGACTTGACACCAGAGAGGCTGAATACCGCACTGAGTCAATGCGGTCTTAGCCTCTCTGGTCTCAACACTCTGTCTGATTTTGGATTTTTTTTTTTTTTTTCCAAAATCAGACTTGACACCAGAGAGGCTGAATACCGCACTGAGTCAATGCGGTCTTAGCCTCTCTGGTCTCAACACTCTGTCTGATTTGGATTTTTTTTTTTTTTTTTCTAAAATCAGACTTGACACCAGAGAGGCTGAATACCGCACTGAGTCAATGCGGTCTTAGCCTCTCTGGTCTCAACACTCTGTCTGATTTTGGATTTTTTTTTTTTTTCCAAATCAGACTTGACACCAGAGAGGCTGAATACCGCACTGAGTCAATGCCGTCTTAGCCTCTCTGGTGTCAACACTCTGTCTGATTTTGGATTTTTTTTTTTTCTTCCAAAATCAGACTTGACACCAGAGAGGCTGAATACCGCACTGAGTCAATGCGGTCTTAGCCTCTCTGGTGTCAACACTCTGTCTGATTTTGGATTTTTTTTTTTTTTTTTCCCAAAATCAGACTTGACACCAGAGAGGCTGAATACCGCACTGAGTCCATGCGGTCTTAGCCTCTCTGGTCTCAACACTCTGTCTGATTTTGGATTTTTTTTTTTTTTTTCCAAAATCAGACTTGACACCAGAGAGGCTGAATACCGCACTGAGTCAATGCCGTCTTAGCCTCTCTGGTGTCAACACTCTGTCTGATTTTGGATTTTTTTTTTTTTTTTTCCAAAATCAGACTTGACACCAGAGAGGCTGAATACCGCACTGAGTCAATGCGGTCTTAGCCTCTCTGGTCTCAACACTCTGTCTGATTTTGGATTTTTTTTTTTTTTTTTCCAAAATCAGACTTGACACCAGAGAGGCTGAATACCGCACTGAGTCAATGCGGTCTTAGCCTCTCTGGTCTCAACACTCTGTCTGATTTTGGATTTTTTTTTTTTTTTTTTCCAAAATCAGACTTGACACCAGAGAGGCTGAATACCGCACTGAGTCAATGCGGTCTTAGCCTCTCTGGTGTCAACACTCTGTCTGATTTTAGATTTTTTTTTTTTTTTCCAAAATCAGACTTGACACCAGAGAGGCTGAATACCGCACTGAGTCAATGCGGTCTTAGCCTCTCTGGTGTCAACACTCTGTCTGATTTTGGATTTTTTTTTTTTTTTCTTTCCAAAATCAGACTTGACACCAGAGAGGCTGAATACCGCACTGAGTCAATGCGGTCTTAGCCTCTCTGGTGTCAACACTCTGTCTGATTTTGGATTTTTTTTTTTTTTTTCCAAAATCAGACTTGACACCAGAGAGGCTGAATACTGCACTGAGTCAATGCGGTCTTAGCCTCTCTGGTGTCAACACTCTGTCTGATTTTGGATTTTTTTTTTTTTTTTTCCAAAATCAGACTTGACACCAGAGAGGCTGAATACTGCACTGAGTCAATGCGGTCTTAGCCTCTCTGGTGTCAACACTCTGTCTGATTTTGGATTTTTTTTTTTTTTTTTCCAAAATCAGACTTGACACCAGAGAGGCTGAATACCGCACTGAGTCAATGCGGTCTTAGCCTCTCTGGTCTCAACACTCTGTCTGATTTTGGATTTTTTTTTTTTTTTTTCCAAAATCAGACTTGACACCAGAGAGGCTGAATACCGCACTGAGTCAATGCGGTCTTAGCCTCTCTGGTCTCAACACTCTGTCTGATTTTGGATTTTTTTTTTTTTTTTTTCCAAAATCAGACTTGACACCAGAGAGGCTGAATACCGCACTGAGTCAATGCGGTCTTAGCCTCTCTGGTCTCAACACTCTGTCTGATTTTGGATTTTTTTTTTTTTTTTTTCCAAAATCAGACTTGACACCAGAGAGGCTGAATACCGCACTGAGTCAATGCGGTCTTAGCCTCTCTGGTGTCAACACTCTGTCTGATTTTAGATTTTTTTTTTTTTTTTTCCAAAATCAGACTTGACACCAGAGAGGCTGAATACCGCACTGAGTCAATGCGGTCTTAGCCTCTCTGGTGTCAACACTCTGTCTGATTTTGGATTTTTTTTTTTTTTCTTTCCAAAATCAGACTTGACACCAGAGAGGCTGAATACCGCACTGAGTCAATGCGGTCTTAGCCTCTCTGGTGTCAACACTCTGTCTGATTTTGGATTTTTTTTTTTTTTTTTCCAAAATCAGACTTGACACCAGAGAGGCTGAATACTGCACTGAGTCAATGCGGTCTTAGCCTCTCTGGTGTCAACACTCTGTCTGATTTTGGATTTTTTTTTTTTTTTTTCCAAAATCAGACTTGACACCAGAGAGGCTGAATACCGCACTGAGTCAATGCGGTCTTAGCCTCTCTGGTCTCAACACTCTGTCTGATTTTGGATTTTTTTTTTTTTTTTTCCAAAATCAGACTTGACACCAGAGAGGCTGAATACCGCACTGAGTCAATGCGGTCTTAGCCTCTCTGGTGTCAACACTCTGTCTGATTTTGGATTTTTTTTTTTTTTTTTTCTAAAATCAGACTTGACACCAGAGAGGCTGAATACCGCACTGAGTCAATGCGGTCTTAGCCTCTCTGGTCTCAACACTCTGTCTGATTTTGGATTTTTTTTTTTTTTTTCCAAAATCAGACTTGACACCAGAGAGGCTGAATACCGCACTGAGTCAATGCCGTCTTAGCCTCTCTGGTGTCAACACTCTGTCTGATTTTGGATTTTTTTTTTTTTTCTTCCCAAAATCAGACTTGACACCAGAGAGGCTGAATACCGCACTGAGTCAATGCGGTCTTAGCCTCTCTGGTCTCAACACTCTGTCTGATTTTGGATTTTTTTTTTTTTTTTTCCAAAATCAGACTTGACACCAGAGAGGCTGAGTACCGCACTGAGTCAATGCGGTCTTAGCCTCTCTGGTCTCAACACTCTGTCTGATTTTGGATTTTTTTTTTTTTTTTCCAAAATCAGACTTGACACCAGAGAGGCTGAATACCGCACTGAGTCAATGCGGTCTTAGCCTCTCTGGTGTCAACACTCTGTCTGATTTTGGATTTTTTTTTTTTTTTTTTCCAAAATCAGACTTGACACCAGAGAGGCTGAATACCGCACTGAGTCAATGCGGTCTTAGCCTCTCTGGTCTCAACACTCTGTCTGATTTTGGATTTTTTTTTTTTTTTTTCCAAAATCAGACTTGACACCAGAGAGGCTGAATACCGCACTGAGTCAATGCGGTCTTAGCCTCTCTGGTGTCAACACTCTGTCTGATTTTGGATTTTTTTTTTTTTTTTTCCAAAATCAGACTTGACACCAGAGAGGCTGAATACCGCACTGAGTCAATGCGGTCTTAGCCTCTCTGGTCTCAACACTCTGTCTGATTTTGGATTTTTTTTTTTTTTTTTTCAAAATCAGACTTGACACCAGAGAGGCTGAATACCGCACTGAGTCAATGCGGTCTTAGCCTCTCTGGTGTCAACACTCTGTCTGATTTTGGATTTTTTTTTTTTTTTTTCCAAAATCAGACTTGACACCAGAGAGGCTGAATACCGCACTGAGTCAATGCGGTCTTAGCCTCTCTGGTCTCAACACTCTGTCTGATTTTGGATTTTTTTTTTTTTTTTCCAAAATCAGACTTGACACCAGAGAGGCTGAATACCGCACTGAGTCAATGCGGTCTTAGCCTCTCTGGTGTCAACACTCTGTCTGATTTTGGATTTTTTTTTTTTTTTTCCAAAATCAGACTTGACACCAGAGAGTCTGAATACCGCACTGAGTCAATGCGGTCTTAGCCTCTCTGGTGTCAACACTCTGTCTGATTTTGGATTTTTTTTTTTTTTTTCAAAAATCAGACTTGACACCAGAGAGGCTGAATACCGCACTGAGTCAATGCGGTCTTAGCCTCTCTGGTCTCAACACTCTGTCTGATTTTGGATTTTTTTTTTTTTTTTTCCAAAATCAGACTTGACACCAGAGAGGCTGAATACCGCACTGAGTCAATGCGGTCTTAGCCTCTCTGGTGTCAACACTCTGTCTGATTTTGGATTTTTTTTTTTTTTTTTTCCAAAATCAGACTTGACACCAGAGAGGCTGAATACCGCACTGAGTCAATGCGGTCTTAGCCTCTCTGGTCTCAACACTCTGTCTGATTTTGGATTTTTTTTTTTTTTTTCCAAAATCAGACTTGACACCAGAGAGGCTGAATACCGCACTGAGTCAATGCCGTCTTAGCCTCTCTGGTGTCAACACTCTGTCTGATTTTGGGTTTTTTTTTTTTTTTTTTCAAAAATCAGACTTGACACCAGAGAGGCTGAATACCGCACTGAGTCAATGCGGTCTTAGCCTCTCTGGTCTCAACACTCTGTCTGATTTTGGATTTTTTTTTTTTTTTTTCCAAAATCAGACTTGACACCAGAGAGGCTGAATACCGCACTGAGTCAATGCGGTCTTAGCCTCTCTGGTGTCAACACTCTGTCTGATTTTGGATTTTTTTTTTTTTTTTCCAAAATCAGACTTGACACCAGAGAGGCTGAATACCGCACTGAGTCAATGCGGTCTTAGCCTCTCTGGTCGCAACACTCTGTCTGATTTTGGATTTTATTTTTTATTTTTTTTTAAATCAGACTTGACACCAGAGAGGCTGAATACCGCACTGAGTCAATGCGGTCTTAGCCTCTCTGGTGTCAACACTCTGTCTGATTTTGGATTTTTTTTTTTTTTTTTTCCCAAAATCAGACTTGACACCAGAGAGGCTGAATACCGCACTGAGTCAATGCGGTCTTAGCCTCTCTGGTCTCAACACTCTGTCTGATTTTGGATTTTTTTTTTTTTTTTTCCAAAATCAGACTTGACACCAGAGAGGCTGAATACCGCACTGAGTCAATGCGGTCTTAGCCTCTCTGGTGTCAACACTCTGTCTGATTTTGGATTTTTTTTTTTTTTTTTTCCAAAATGAGACTTGACACCAGAGAGGCTGAATACAGCACTGAGTCAATGCGGTCTTAGCCTCTCTGGTCTCAACACTCTGTCTGATTTTGGATTTTTTTTTTTTTTTTTTCCAAAATCAGACTTGACACCAGAGAGGCTGAATACCGCACTGAGTCAATGCGGTCTTAGCCTCTCTGGTGTCAACACTCTGTCTGATTTTGGATTTTTTTTTTTTTTTTCCAAAATCAGACTTGACACCAGAGAGGCTGAATACCGCACTGAGTCAATGCGGTCTTAGCCTCTCTGGTCGCAACACTCTGTCTGATTTTGGATTTTATTTTTTATTTTTTTTTAAATCAGACTTGACACCAGAGAGGCTGAATACCGCACTGAGTCAATGCGGTCTTAGCCTCTCTGGTCTCAACACTCTGTCTGATTTTGGATTTTTTTTTTTTTTTTTTCCAAAATCAGACTTGACACCAGAGAGGCTGAATACCGCACTGAGTCAATGCGGTCTTAGCCTCTCTGGTCGCAACACTCTGTCTGATTTTGGATTTTATTTTTTATTTTTTTTTAAATCAGACTTGACACCAGAGAGGCTGAATACCGCACTGAGTCAATGCGGTCTTAGCCTCTCTGGTCTCAACACTCTGTCTGATTTTGGATTTTTTTTTTTTTTTTTTCCAAAATCAGACTTGACACCAGAGAGGCTGAATACCGCACTGAGTCAATGCGGTCTTAGCCTCTCTGGTGTCAACACTCTGTCTGATTTTGGATTTTTTTTTTTTTTTTTTCCAAAATCAGACTTGACACCAGAGAGGCTGAATACCGCACTGAGTCAATGCGGTCTTAGCCTCTCTGGTGTCAACACTCTGTCTGATTTTGGATTTTTTTTTTTTTTTTTTCCAAAATCAGACTTGACACCAGAGAGGCTGAATACCGCACTGAGTCAATGCGGTCTTAGCCTCTCTGGTGTCAACACTCTGTCTGATTTTGGATTTTTTTTTTTTTTTTCCAAAATCAGACTTGACACCAGAGAGGCTGAATACCGCACTGAGTCAATGCGGTCTTAGCCTCTCTGGTCTCAACACTCTGTCTGATTTTGGATTTTTTTTTTTTTTTTTTCCAAAATCAGACTTGACACCAGAGAGGCTGAATACCGCACTGAGTCAATGCGGTCTTAGCCTCTCTGGTCTCAACACTCTGTCTGATTTTGGATTTTTTTTTTTTTTTTTCCAAAATCAGACTTGACACCAGAGAGGCTGAATACCGCACTGAGTCAATGCGGTCTTAGCCTCTCTGGTCTCAACACTCTGTCTGATTTTGGATTTTTTTTTTTTTTTTTTCAAAATCAGACTTGACACCAGAGAGGCTGAATACCGCACTGAGTCAATGCGGTCTTAGCCTCTCTGGTGTCAACACTCTGTCTGATTTTGGATTTTTTTTTTTTTTTTTCCAAAATCAGACTTGACACCAGAGAGGCTGAATACCGCACTGAGTCAATGCGGTCTTAGCCTCTCTGGTCTCAACACTCTGTCTGATTTTGGATTTTTTTTTTTTTTTTCCAAAATCAGACTTGACACCAGAGAGGCTGAATACCGCACTGAGTCAATGCGGTCTTAGCCTCTCTGGTGTCAACACTCTGTCTGATTTTGGATTTTTTTTTTTTTTTTTCCAAAATCAGACTTGACACCAGAGAGTCTGAATACCGCACTGAGTCAATGCGGTCTTAGCCTCTCTGGTGTCAACACTCTGTCTGATTTTGGATTTTTTTTTTTTTTTTTCAAAAATCAGACTTGACACCAGAGAGGCTGAATACCGCACTGAGTCAATGCGGTCTTAGCCTCTCTGGTCTCAACACTCTGTCTGATTTTGGATTTTTTTTTTTTTTTTTCAAAAATCAGACTTGACACCAGAGAGGCTGAATACCGCACTGAGTCAATGCGGTCTTAGCCTCTCTGGTCTCAACACTCTGTCTGATTTTGGATTTTTTTTTTTTTTTTTCCAAAATCAGACTTGACACCAGAGAGGCTGAATACCGCACTGAGTCAATGCGGTCTTAGCCTCTCTGGTGTCAACACTCTGTCTGATTTTGGATTTTTTTTTTTTTTTTTTCCAAAATCAGACTTGACACCAGAGAGGCTGAATACCGCACTGAGTCAATGCGGTCTTAGCCTCTCTGGTCTCAACACTCTGTCTGATTTTGGATTTTTTTTTTTTTTTTCCAAAATCAGACTTGACACCAGAGAGGCTGAATACCGCACTGAGTCAATGCCGTCTTAGCCTCTCTGGTGTCAACACTCTGTCTGATTTTGGGTTTTTTTTTTTTTTTTTTCAAAAATCAGACTTGACACCAGAGAGGCTGAATACCGCACTGAGTCAATGCGGTCTTAGCCTCTCTGGTCTCAACACTCTGTCTGATTTTGGATTTTTTTTTTTTTTTTTCCAAAATCAGACTTGACACCAGAGAGGCTGAATACCGCACTGAGTCAATGCGGTCTTAGCCTCTCTGGTGTCAACACTCTGTCTGATTTTGGATTTTTTTTTTTTTTTTTCCAAAATCAGACTTGACACCAGAGAGGCTGAATACCGCACTGAGTCAATGCGGTCTTAGCCTCTCTGGTCGCAACACTCTGTCTGATTTTGGATTTTATTTTTTATTTTTTTTTAAATCAGACTTGACACCAGAGAGGCTGAATACCGCACTGAGTCAATGCGGTCTTAGCCTCTCTGGTGTCAACACTCTGTCTGATTTTGGATTTTTTTTTTTTTTTTTCCCAAAATCAGACTTGACACCAGAGAGGCTGAATACCGCACTGAGTCAATGCGGTCTTAGCCTCTCTGGTCTCAACACTCTGTCTGATTTTGGATTTTTTTTTTTTTTTTTTCCAAAATCAGACTTGACACCAGAGAGGCTGAATACCGCACTGAGTCAATGCGGTCTTAGCCTCTCTGGTGTCAACACTCTGTCTGATTTTGGATTTTTTTTTTTTTTTTTTCCAAAATGAGACTTGACACCAGAGAGGCTGAATACAGCACTGAGTCAATGCGGTCTTAGCCTCTCTGGTCTCAACACTCTGTCTGATTTTGGATTTTTTTTTTTTTTTTTTCCAAAATCAGACTTGACACCAGAGAGGCTGAATACCGCACTGAGTCAATGCGGTCTTAGCCTCTCTGGTGTCAACACTCTGTCTGATTTTGGATTTTTTTTTTTTTTTTTCCAAAATCAGACTTGACACCAGAGAGGCTGAATACCGCACTGAGTCAATGCGGTCTTAGCCTCTCTGGTCGCAACACTCTGTCTGATTTTGGATTTTATTTTTTATTTTTTTTTAAATCAGACTTGACACCAGAGAGGCTGAATACCGCACTGAGTCAATGCGGTCTTAGCCTCTCTGGTGTCAACACTCTGTCTGATTTTGGATTTTTTTTTTTTTTTTTCCCAAAATCAGACTTGACACCAGAGAGGCTGAATACCGCACTGAGTCAATGCGGTCTTAGCCTCTCTGGTCTCAACACTCTGTCTGATTTTGGATTTTTTTTTTTTTTTTTCCAAAATCAGACTTGACACCAGAGAGGCTGAATACCGCACTGAGTCAATGGGGTCTTAGCCTCTCTGGTCTCAACACTCTGTCTGATTTTGGATTTTTTTTTTTTTTTTTACAAAATCAGACTTGACACCAGAGAGGCTGAATACCGCACTGAGTCAATGCGGTCTTAGCATCTCTGGTCTCAACACTCTGTCTGATTTTGGATTTTTTTTTTTTTTTTCCAAAATCAGACTTGACACCAGAGAGGCTGAATACCGCACTGAGTCAATGCGGTCTTAGCCTCTCTGGTCTCAACACTCTGTCTGATTTTGGATTTTTTTTTTTTTTTTTTCCAAAATCAGACTTGACACCAGAGAGGCTGAATACCGCACTGAGTCAATGCGGTCTTAGCCTCTCTGGTCTCAACACTGTCTGATTTTGGATTTTTTTTTTTTTTTTTTCCAAAATCAGACTTGACACCAGAGAGGCTGAATACCGCACTGAGTCAATGCGGTCTTAGCCTCGCTGGTGTCAACACTCTGTCTGATTTTGGATTTTTTTTTTTTTTTTTCCAAAATCAGACTTGACACCAGAGAGGCTGAATACCGCACTGAGTCAATGCGGTCTTAGCCTCTCTGGTGTCAACACTCTGTCTGATTTTGGATTTTTTTTTTTTTTTTTCCAAAATCAGACTTGACACCAGAGAGGCTGAATACCGCACTGAGTCAATGCGGTCTTAGCCTCTCTGGTCTCAACACTCTGTCTGATTTTGGATTTTTTTTTTTTTTTTTCAAAAATCAGACTTGACACCAGAGAGGCTGAATACCGCACTGAGTCAATGCGGTCTTAGCCTCTCTGGTCTCAACACTCTGTCTGATTTTGGATTTTTTTTTTTTTTTTTCCAAAATCAGACTTGACACCAGAGAGGCTGAATACCGCACTGAGTCAATGCGGTCTTAGCCTCTCTGGTCTCAACACTCTGTCTGATTTTGGATTTTTTTTTTTTTTTTTTCCAAAATCAGACTTGACACCAGAGAGGCTGAATACCGCACTGAGTCAATGCGGTCTTAGCCTCTCTGGTGTCAACACTCTGTCTGATTTTGGATTTTTTTTTTTTTTTTTCCAAAATCAGACTTGACACCAGAGAGGCTGAATACCGCACTGAGTCAATGCGGTCTTAGCCTCTCTGGTCGCAACACTCTGTCTGATTTTGGATTTTATTTTTTATTTTTTTTAAATCAGACTTGACACCAGAGAGGCTGAATACCGCACTGAGTCAATGCGGTCTTAGCCTCTCTGGTGTCAACACTCTGTCTGATTTTGGATTTTTTTTTTTTTTTTTCCCAAAATCAGACTTGACACCAGAGAGGCTGAATACCGCACTGAGTCAATGCGGTCTTAGCCTCTCTGGTCTCAACACTCTGTCTGATTTTGGATTTTTTTTTTTTTTTTTTCCAAAATCAGACTTGACACCAGAGAGGCTGAATACCGCACTGAGTCAATGCGGTCTTAGCCTCTCTGGTGTCAACACTCTGTCTGATTTTTGGATTTTTTTTTTTTTTTTTTTCCAAAATGAGACTTGACACCAGAGAGGCTGAATACAGCACTGAGTCAATGCGGTCTTAGCCTCTCTGGTCTCAACACTCTGTCTGATTTTGGATTTTTTTTTTTTTTTTTTCCAAAATCAGACTTGACACCAGAGAGGCTGAATACCGCACTGAGTCAATGCGGTCTTAGCCTCTCTGGTGTCAACACTCTGTCTGATTTTGGATTTTTTTTTTTTTTTTTTCCAAAATCAGACTTGACACCAGAGAGGCTGAATACCGCACTGAGTCAATGCGGTCTTAGCCTCTCTGGTCGCAACACTCTGTCTGATTTTGGATTTTATTTTTTATTTTTTTTTAAATCAGACTTGACACCAGAGAGGCTGAATACCGCACTGAGTCAATGCGGTCTTAGCCTCTCTGGTGTCAACACTCTGTCTGATTTTGGATTTTTTTTTTTTTTTTCCCAAAATCAGACTTGACACCAGAGAGGCTGAATACCGCACTGAGTCAATGCGGTCTTAGCCTCTCTGGTCTCAACACTCTGTCTGATTTTGGATTTTTTTTTTTTTTTTCCAAAATCAGACTTGACACCAGAGAGGCTGAATACCGCACTGAGTCAATGGGGTCTTAGCCTCTCTGGTCTCAACACTCTGTCTGATTTTGGATTTTTTTTTTTTTTTTTACAAAATCAGACTTGACACCAGAGAGGCTGAATACCGCACTGAGTCAATGCGGTCTTAGCATCTCTGGTCTCAACACTCTGTCTGATTTTGGATTTTTTTTTTTTTTTTCCAAAATCAGACTTGACACCAGAGAGGCTGAATACCGCACTGAGTCAATGCGGTCTTAGCCTCTCTGGTCTCAACACTCTGTCTGATTTTGGATTTTTTTTTTTTTTTTTTTCCAAAATCAGACTTGACACCAGAGAGGCTGAATACCGCACTGAGTCAATGCGGTCTTAGCCTCTCTGGTCTCAACACTGTCTGATTTTGGATTTTTTTTTTTTTTTTTTCCAAAATCAGACTTGACACCAGAGAGGCTGAATACCGCACTGAGTCAATGCGGTCTTAGCCTCGCTGGTGTCAACACTCTGTCTGATTTTGGATTTTTTTTTTTTTTTTTTCCAAAATCAGACTTGACACCAGAGAGGCTGAATACCGCACTGAGTCAATGCGGTCTTAGCCTCTCTGGTGTCAACACTCTGTCTGATTTTGGATTTTTTTTTTTTTTTTTCCAAAATCAGACTTGACACCAGAGAGGCTGAATACCGCACTGAGTCAATGCGGTCTTAGCCTCTCTGGTCTCAACACTCTGTCTGATTTTGGATTTTTTTTTTTTTTTTTCCAAAATCAGACTTGACACCAGAGAGGCTGAATACCGCACTGAGTCAATGCGGTCTTAGCCTCTCTGGTCTCAACACTCTGTCTGATTTTGGATTTTTTTTTTTTTTTTTCCAAAATCAGACTTGACACCAGAGAGGCTGAATACCGCACTGAGTCAATGCGGTCTTAGCCTCTCTGGTGTCAACACTCTGTCTGATTTTGGATTTTTTTTTTTTTTTTTCCAAAATCAGACTTGACACCAGAGAGGCTGAATACCGCACTGAGTCAATGCGGTCTTAGCCTCTCTGGTCTCAACACTCTGTCTGATTTTGGATTTTTTTTTTTTTTTTTCCAAAATCAGACTTGACACCAGAGAGGCTGAATACCGCACTGAGTCAATGCGGTCTTAGCCTCTCTGGTCTCAACACTCTGTCTGATTTTGGATTTTTTTTTTTTTTTTTCCAAAATCAGACTTGACACCAGAGAGGCTGAATACCGCACTGAGTCAATGCGGTCTTAGCCTCTCTGGTGTCAACACTCTGTCTGATTTTGCATTTTTTTTTTTTTTTTTTCCCAAAATCAGACTTGACACCAGAGAGGCTGAATACCGCACTGAGTCAATGCGGTCTTAGCCTCTCTGGTCTCAACACTCTGTCTGATTTTGGATTTTTTTTTTTTTTTCCAAAATCAGACTTGACACCAGAGAGGCTGAATACCGCACTGAGTCAATGCGGTCTTAGCCTCTCTGGTGTCAACACTCTGTCTGATTTTGGATTTTTTTTTTTTTTTTCTTTCCAAAATCAGACTTGACACCAGAGAGGCTGAATACCGCACTGAGTCAATGCGGTCTTAGCCTCTCTGGTCTCAACACTCTGTCTGATTTTGGATTTTTTTTTTTTTTTTTTTCCAAAATCAGACTTGACACCAGAGAGCTGAATACCGCACTGAGTCAATGCGGTCTTAGCCTCTCTGGTGTCAACACTCTGTCTGATTTTGGATTTTTTTTTTTTTTTTCCAAAATCAGACTTGACACCAGAGAGGCTGAATACCGCACTGAGTCAATGCGGTCTTAGCCTCTCTGGTGTCAACACTCTGTCTGATTTTGGATTTTTTTTTTTTTTTTCCAAAATCAGACTTGACACCAGAGAGGCTGAATACCGCACTGAGTCAATGCGGTCTTAGCCTCTCTGGTCTCAACACTCTGTCTGATTTTGGATTTTTTTTTTTTTTTTTCCAAAATCAGACTTGACACCAGAGAGGCTGAATACCGCACTGAGTCAATGCGGTCTTAGCCTCTCTGGTGTCAACACTCTGTCTGATTTTGGATTTTTTTTTTTTTTTTTTCAAAAATCAGACTTGACACCAGAGAGGCTGAATACCGCACTGAGTCAATGCGGTCTTAGCCTCTCTGGTGTCAACACTCTGTCTGATTTGGATTTTTTTTTTTTTTTTTTCCAAAATCAGACTTGACACCAGAGAGGCTGAATACCGCACTGAGTCAATGCGGTCTTAGCCTCTCTGGTCTCAACACTCTGTCTGATTTTGGATTTTTTTTTTTTTTTTCCAAAATCAGACTTGACACCAGAGAGGCTGAATACCGCACTGAGTCAATGCGGTCTTAGCCTCTCTGGTCTCAACACTCTGTCTGATTTTGGATTTTTTTTTTTTTTTTTTCCAAAATCAGACTTGACACCAGAGAGGCTGAATACCGCACTGAGTCAATGCGGTCTTAGCCTCTCTGTCTCAACACTGTCTGATTTTGGATTTTTTTTTTTTTTTTCCAAAATCAGACTTGACACTCAGAGAGGCTGAATACCGCACTGAGTCAATGCGGTCTTAGCCTCTCTGGTGTCAACACTCTGTCTGATTTTGGATTTTTTTTTTTTTTTTTTCCAAAATCAGACTTGACACCAGAGAGGCTGAATACCGCACTGAGTCAATGCGGTCTTAGCCTCTCTGGTGTCAACACTCTGTCTGATTTTGGATTTTTTTTTTTTTTTTTCCAAAATCAGACTTGACACCAGAGAGGCTGAATACCGCACTGAGTCAATGCGGTCTTAGCCTCTCTGGTCTCAACACTCTGTCTGATTTTGGATTTTTTTTTTTTTTTTTTCAAAATCAGACTTGACACCAGAGACCAGAGAGGCTGAATACCGCACTGAGTCAATGCGGTCTTAGCCTCTCTGGTCTCAACACTCTGTCTGATTTTGGATTTTTTTTTTTTTTTTTTCCAAAATCAGACTTGACACCAGAGAGGCTGAATACCGCACTGAGTCAATGCGGTCTTAGCCTCTCTGGTGTCAACACTCTGTCTGATTTTGGATTTTTTTTATTTTTTTTTCCAAAATCAGACTTGACACCAGAGAGGCTGAATACCGCACTGAGTCAATGCGGTCTTAGCCTCTCTGGTCTCAACACTCTGTCTGATTTTGGATTTTTTTTTTTTTTTTTCCAAAATCAGACTTGACACCAGAGAGGCTGAATACCGCACTGAGTCAATGCGGTCTTAGCCTCTCTGGTCTCAACACTCTGTCTGATTTTGGATTTTTTTTTTTTTTTTTCCAAAATCAGACTTGACACCAGAGAGGCTGAATACCGCACTGAGTCAAT